>NC_080550.1:3025000-3252500 GCF_028640845.1 Ahaetulla prasina
TTTTATCTAAGGTCAAACCGAATCCAGTTCTCCCAGACTAACATCACCGCAATCCCTTTCCATCTGTCTGTCCCCAACTCTTCGAGATAACGAGAGAATGGAGGGAAATGCTTTTAACCCTCGTGCAACATCAAAAACACGTACGTCATGTGTTTCTTACTGCCGATTCGGGGTGAACTGCTTATTTATCATTGTTTCCCTGAGTTTCTTGCGGTTCTGAAATGTGTTGCATGCTGACTTGGGAAAATAACCTCCCTCTCTCTTTCAAAGCAGCTTACAAATCTTTCAGATTTGTCTGAAATGAAATGAAATGAAATGAAATGAAATGAAATGAAAAGGGCAGTGTCGGCAAATCTATGGCAAACCATCCCGCGAAGAATGCGTGACATCGCTGGCTCCTCTTCCACATTCCTGTGATCACACGCGTGCCTGTCAGCTGGCTGTTCCATGCGCAGGAGCGGCAGAACCCGGAAGAGCGGTGTTCCGTCACACATGCGCAGGCGGTACCTGACCTTCCGGGTTGACATTGCATGCATGTATGATGGCCAGCTGTTTGTCGGGCACGCTTCCATACCAGTATCTGGGTGTTTGGGTGCCGGCTTGTGAATGCACGATGGTCCGCCGCTCTTCCAGATATTGGTGCTCCTGCGTGTGCGAAGGCCAGCGGGGCCATGTATACCTCGCAGGATGGTTTTGCGTGCCACTTCCCGCATGCAGGCCGGCACGCGGGCACATCAAAGGTTCGCCATCACTGGTATAGAGTTTCCTGCCTGAGCAGGTGGTTGGGGCTAGACTTTCAAGGTCCCTTCCAACTCTGCCATTCCGTTCTGTTCTAAATATTAGACGCCAAAAAATGGGTCTTTAATGACCGCATGCAAAACGCCGATGGAAATTCCCTATTTTCTTTGAAAATGTTTTATTCCAAACCTAAAATTGCACCGCATGATGGTGTTTCTCTCCACCCATCCACCCACTCGCTGAAGGGAGTTAAAAGATTACTGCAGACTTTTAGGACTGTGGTCCACAGCGGTTGAGAATCTGCCTAATGAACCATAAACCAAGAACTTTTTTTCCTGCAGAAGGAGTAAAATGCTGACTTCCTATCGTGCATCTTCCCACTGTCCAGTGGCGGGGGCAGGGGACGGGATTTTATTATGCCTTGCTTGATGTCCAACTAAACTGAGAACGGCAGGGAAGAAGAAGGGGAGGTGTGGGGAGGAGGAGAAATAGGGGAAGACTTCAGGGCAAGAAGCCGTAAAGCAAATGGGCAAGAGAGCCGGGCACTTCCACATAAGGAAAACTGCAGGGACAAAGTCTGTGGCAGTCCCTTGCATGATGTTGTCACATTGGAATGTGGTTGCTTCATCTGAAAATCCTGGCTTTTGACATGGGAACCGGCCTCCGTTGTTGTTTTTTTCCTTCCCCCCCCCCTCCCTTCCAATGGAAGCAGCTCCTCTGCTGGTTTCCAAAAGGAATGTATGTCTTGACAGAGCTGGACCGTTTTTTGATGGACTCATCTTAGCAGCTCTTCTTCTCAACAAAGGTCTCACCTTCTCAGTCCTGACCTGCTGAGGTTGACCTTCAGATTCAATAGGATTCAGTGCCAGGTGCATTTGGTTCTGTCCAGATATATCATTTGGGTTTCTCTTTGTGTCTGCTTGTGGGGGGAAGGCGGATTGGATTAGATGACCTACAAGGTCCCTTCCAACTCTGTTAATCTGTATCTGTATAGGCAACAATCAGTGGATTTCTCCTTAGTGAAGCTATCAGGGTCAGAGAACAAATATGCATATTGGTATTTTTGGAGACTCAGAGTTTCCAGTTCTTTTCCTTCTGTATTTCCCCTTACTGGCGCTTTTCATCCACCTTTGTTTATCTCCTCCTCCTCCTCCTCCTCCTCCTCCTCCTCCTCCTCCTCCTCCTCCTCCTCCTCCTCCTCCTCCTCCTCCTCCTCTTCTTCTTCTTCTTCTTTCCTCCTGGCTCCAACAAAGGACCTCATATATTTTCTCCCTCCACACACACACCTTGTTTTTCACACTGACAAGTGTTCGAGTGTTTTTTTTTTGGTTTTTTTTTATAAAAAAGTTTTATTTTTACAATCATATCAAATAATTCATCCAATGTACAGTTATATACAATTAGTCGGGCCTGCCCAGTCATGCCCCCCCTTTTTAACACTCTTCCCTCTTCTACCTTCTTTTACTTTCCAAACCTTCCTCTCCTTCTCTTATCTACCTCCTCTCCTCCCTCCACCCTACACTCCTTCTCCCTCTTCTACCCCTCTTCCTTCCTCTTCTCCTCTTTCCTACCTCCTACTCTCTTTTTCCTCCCACCGTTCTGAAATGGCAACTGGGCAGACCCGACCCTACATTAATTATATTTATACATCTTCAATAATCCCTGTACATTAACCATCACTCCATCACTAGCCTCAACCCCCCAATTCCCCTCCCCCTTACCCCCCACCCCCACCCCGACTTCCCAGAACAAAATGCAGGGTATCAAAACTAACAATCATAATCTAAAATAATTCCTAAATTATAATCTCTAGTCTCTCCACACTTAGTCACACTCTCAATTCCCCTCTCCTTCAGAAATATATCTAATACAAATTATTTCCTAAATTTACTCATATGCTGTGTTCGAGTGTTTTTGTAGAGCAAAGCTGAAGATCTAGCTGGTGTGGTTCTCTTTCCAGAGTGCCTTTATGGAAAGGAAGTAGTTGAGTGGGATCTTTTATGGAGAAGGAGAGGGAGGAGTGGAAGGAGGAGGAAGAGAAGAGGAAGGAGAAGGAGAAAAGGGAGGAGGAGGAGGGGGAGGGGGAGGAGGAGGAGGAGGATTTGGGATTTTTGGGCTGCAGACTTCAGATCCTGCACCCAGAGGTCTACTCCAAAACAGGCAGCTATTTGCCCCTCACTTCTAAGTTCTGTAGAATCCGGGTCTCCTTCCCCAGCTCCCTCAGCTGTTTAAGCAACCTGCAATCTGGAGCAACTCCCTTCACCCAACCACAGTTTATAGCCCACGGAACTGGCCGATCTCTGGACGCCCACATGCGTCTGAGCTGGCCACCAGGGATTTATGCTCAATATCTCCAAAGGCCCAGAGTGCCAACTTCATGTCAAGTACTGAATTCTGGTGGTCCGTCTGTGTTTGTTTGAAACCGGGCCCAGCGAAACGGACTTGGAGCAAAGACTGCCTGGAATGCAAGCCAGGATCCATCCAGACAGCTCTGTCAGCAAACTCAGGAAACTGGCTGCATTCAAAGAGAAAGCTGGGAAAGGGGCCCACGTTTTGCAACAACCTGTAGGGCTCTCTCGCTCTCATGAGAACCCGTTGCTTGGGGGGAGGGGGGAGCAAAAATGGAGAGACAGGCTTTGGGTGGGTGGGGGTTTTTTTTCATCCCTTTCCTTCCCCCCCCCAACTCTTTAAATTAATGAAGTACTTGCACTGGCCATAATTCACCGCCCGGTCCTCCAAACTGCCCTCTGTCAAAGATCTCATGCTGGATTAAAACAAAAAGAGAACATACAGTGAGTCAAATGTTTTCCTTCCCAGGCGGAGATAAGACTCAAAAAAACATGTTCGAGAGCCTTAGGTTGGAAATTAATTTGTCACTCCTTTGAACAACAGCAAAACAGAAGAAGGGATTGTTGAAAAACTGGCAAGGCATTGACGCTTTCCATATGTTCCCCCTCTGTCCTAGATTCCTAGCCTACCTCCGAGTTCAAGATTACCCATCCAAGATAAGAGACCTGGAGAGACAATTGAACCCTCAGACCACAGATAGCCTGAACAATTCCCTTTGAGAGTGGGAAGCTGGGGGGGAGCAGGCCCTCTAATTTTGTGTCCCCCAAATTAGCTAAGGCTGGACAATTTTGCAAGTCTCAAGCGGACATGACTGACTTGTGTGTTGAATTTTCTTTCGCGGTTTGTCTACAACTGTTTTGACCACGAGAAGGAGGAGGAGAAGACTCAGAACTAAGACACGCCCTATCATAGGTTATTTGTGCTAGACTACTGCAATGTGTGCCGCAGCTGCCAAAAAAGCCAACACAGTTCTGGGCTGCATAAACAGAGGGATAGAATCAAGATCACGTGAAATGTTGATACCACTTTATAATGCCTTGGTAAAGCCACACTTGGAATACTGCATTCAGTTTTGGTCGCCACGAAGTAAAAAAGATGTTGAGACTCTAGAAAGAGTGCAGAGAAGAGCCACAAAGATGATTAGGGGACTGGAGACTAAAATATATGAAGAACGATTGCAGGAACTTGGTATGTCTAGTTTAATGAAAACAAGGACTAGGGGAGACATGATAGCAGTCTTCCAATATCTCAGAGGTTGCCACAAAGAAGATGGAATCAAGCTATTCTCCAAAGCTCCTGAGGGCAGGACAAGAAGCAATGGGTGGAAACTAATCAAGGAGAGAAGCAACTTAGAACTAAAGAGAAATTTCCTGACAGTTAGAACAATTAATAAGTGGAACAAATTGCCTCCAGAAGTTGTGAATGCTCCAACACTGGAAGTTTTTAAGAAGATGTTGGATAATCATGTGTCTGAAGTGGTGTAGGGTTGCCTGCCTAAGCAGGGGGTTGGACTAGAAGACCTCCAAGGTCCCTTCCAACTCTGTTATTCTATTCTATTGTACTCAGGGAGGTCTTTGAAGGCTGTTCAGAGGTGTTTGGAACCAAATATCAGGGTCATATTTGGTGAGTGTTTAAATAGCTGTGCTGGTTTCCAGTCATTGCCAGACATAATGTTGGGTTGCTCATCTTCCATAATTCCTGGACTTTTGAACTTTCAGTACTTTATTCACGTGTTTCTTCTGAACTGGGACACACAGGAGAGGAGGAGCGGACCTGTTTTAAAAAAAATTCAAGAACTAGTTGCTACATTCAATCCACCAACTCAACAACCTGCTGGCTGGAAAATACTGGGAGTTGAAGTCCAACACACTTTCAAGTGACCAAGGTTGAGAAGCACTTGTCTAGATGGAATTGATGGATAAATAGTTTGAGGGGCGGGTGTGTTACTCTTTAATTGGTTCATGGCCAACGTGTTTTGAACACGTGTCTCCAGATCAGAGAGCTTCTGCAAGCAGGGCATTGGGATCTGCATCAATGTATCTGCATTGATTGAATTGAAGATCGATGACGCACACACACACACACACACACACACACACACATACCGTCCAATTTTGCCTTCAGATTCCTTAAGAAAACACATGCAGTGTTCTGTCTCCTTCCCCACTTCAGACCCACGAGCTGGCCTTCAGCCAGTGGATTCACAGCTCTTATCAGTCCTGGCAGAGAAATCGCAGCTGCCTGCCAAAGTTCAAACAAATGACTCACGTAGCAAGACTTTCAGCTCTTTTTGAAAGGGTTCAGCTAAACTTTTGCTTCCCGTGGAGTGAGAGCAGTCCCAAAGTTCCTTATATATCCTGTGGGATGGGGCTCCTGCTCCACCCTTCCTTTTGATGACGCCGCCTCTCTAATCTTCTGAAGCGCGGGTGAAGCCAAGCTTGATTATTATTATTATTATCAGCTGGGTCTGAAGGCGTAGCCTGGGGAAGGGAGGAATCAGGGGATGACGGCCTCATTACGTCCTCCAACTGGTCTGGTTCTGGCTCCTGGAGCCCAGCCAAAGGAATCGGTGCTCCCAAGGTAAGCCTTACTGGCCCTTCCTCCTCACTCTCAGAGTCACTTTCCGGCATGGGGCCAGGTTCGGGGGCTGGAGTCACAACATGCAGGCTGTTTGCATTGCAACAGCAATGCAAATCTGGTTCAATAGAACTTCTCTCCTGGAATACAGATAAGAACCTTCGGGATATCTCGGAATTTATCAGCTTTGTTGTTTAGACAACTGCCACCAAATGTGATCATCAGGTGTAAAAAAAAAGGTGGGGGCCCTTTTGGCGATTTGCTTAATTATTCTGATTTAAACCTCAATAGCTCTGGATCCAAAGCCAGAGGTACACATTGCAGTTTGCATTCCTTGCGCGCGCTTGTCCCCCAGCCACTCCTCCCCTCCCATCCCAAAAAAGGGGGCTACAAGACCGGTAAGATTAAGAGAACCGTACTCAAGGGACGGAAGTATAGCGTGGCCAAGCAGCCAGAAAAAAAAAAAAAAGAGGACCAGTTAGTAAGTCTAAAACCCTGTTTATTTAACTAAACAAGACATAGTCCGTCTGTTTGGGCGGCAGTTAGGATAATGCCACCTTTTCTCAATTGAGGCTGTTGGTTGGTGTGTTTGAGGATGGGGAGAAACAGGCTCAAGCTCAATCCCTCCAAGACGGAGTGGCTGTGGATGCCGGCATCCCGGTACAGTCAGCTGAGTCCACGGCTGACTGTTGGGAGCGAGTCATTGGCCCCGGGAGAGGCGCAACGCCTCTCCTGGATGAACGGCTGTCTTTTGAAGACCACCTGACGGCCGTCTCCAGGAGAGCTTTCCACCAGGTTCGCCTGGTGCGCCAGCTGCGCCTTTCTAGACCGGGATGCCTTGTGCACAGTCACCACGCCTCGTGACGCCTCGTCTGGATTACTGCAATGCTCTCTACATGGGGCTCCCTTGAGGGGCATCCGGAGGCTTCAGTTAGTCCAGAACGCGGCTGGGGATAGAGGAGCCCTCGTGGCTCCCGCGTGACACCTATCCTGCGCAGACTGCACTGGCTACCTGTGGCCTTCGGGTGCGCTTCAAGGTTTTGGTGAACGCCTTCAAAGCGCCCATGGCATAGGGCCGGGCTATTTACGGGACCGCCTACTGCTACCGAATACCTCCCACCGACCCGCGGCGCCTCACAGAGAGGGACTCTCAGGTGCCCGGCGCCACAGTGTCGTCTGGCGGCGCCCAGGAAGGGCCTTCTGTGGGGGCTCGCCTTCTGAACGAACTCCCCGACTCACAACTTCCGGACCTCAACCTTTCGTCATGAGCTTAAAACGCATTTATTCATCTGCGAGGACTGCTAGTTAGTTTTTAAATTTATGGGTTTTAATTGGGTTTTATTATTTATTCTAAATTTTTAATTTCGCCCAATTGAATAAGTTTTTAATTGTATTTTAATTGTGTTTATATTGTAACATTATTGTGTATTTTATTTATTGTGAATCCCCTGAGTCCTTCGGGAGAAGGGCGGTATAGAAATTTAAATAATAAATAAATAAATAAATAAATAAATAAATAAATAAATTTGCATCCACCCTTTCGCTGCCATGCCTAGTTCCAACCAGCCATGGATTGTTGTTCTATTCTGTTGTACTCAGGAGGTCTTTGAAGGCTGTTCAGAGGTGTTTGGAACCAAATATCAGGGTCATATTTGGTGAGTGTTTAAATAGCTGTGCTGGTTTCCAGTCATTGCCAGACATAATGTTGGGTTGCTCATCTTCCATAATTCCTGGACTTTTGAACTTTCAGTACTTTATTCACATGTTTCTTCTGAACTGGGACACACAGGAGAGGAGGAGCGGACCTGTTTTAAAAAAAATTCAAGAACTAGTTGCTACGTTCAATCCACCAACTCAACAACCTGCTGGCTGGAAAATACTGGGAGTTGAAGTCCAACACACTTTCAAGTGACCAAGGTTGAGAAGCACTTGTCTAGATGGAATTGATGGATAAATAGTTTGAGGGGCGGGTGTGTTACTCTTTAATTGGTTCATGGCCAACGTGTTTTGAACACGTGTCTCCAGATCAGAGAGCTTCTGCAAGCAGGGCATTGGGATCTGCATCAATGTATCTGCATTGATTGAATTGAAGATCGATGGCACACACACACACACACACACACACACACCGTCCAATTTTGCCTTCAGATTCCTTAAGAAAACACATGCAGTGTTCTGTCTCCTTCCCCACTTCAGACCCACGAGCTGGCCTTCAGCCAGTGGATTCACAGCTCTTATCAGTCCTGGCAGAGAAATCGCAGCTGCCTGCCAAAGTTCAAACAAATGACTCACGTAGCAAGACTTTCAGCTCTTTTTGAAAGGGTTCAGCTAAACTTTTGCTTCCCGTGGAGTGAGAGCAGTCCCAAAGTTCCTTATATATCCTGTGGGATGGGGCTCCTGCTCCACCCTTCCTTTTGATGACGCCGCCTCTCTAATCTTCTGAAGCGCGGGTGAAGCCAAGCTTGATTATTATTATTATTATCAGCTGGGTCTGAAGGCGTAGCCTGGGGAAGGGAGGAATCAGGGGATGACGGCCTCATTACGTCCTCCAACTGGTCTGGTTCTGGCTCCTGGAGCCCAGCCAAAGGAATCGGTGCTCCCGAGGTAAGCCTTACCGGCCCTTCCTCCTCACTCTCAGAGTCACTTTCGGGCATGGGGCCAGGTTCGGGGGCTGGAGTCACAACATGCAGGCTGTTTGCATTGCAACAGCAATGCAAATCTGGTTCAATAGAACTTCTCTCCTGGAATACAGATAAGAACCTTTGGGATATCTCGGAATTTATCAGCTTTGTTGTTTAGACAACTGCCACCAAATGTGATCATCAGGTGTAAAAAAAAAGGTGGGGGCCCTTTTGGCAATTTGCTTAATTATTCTGATTTAAACCTCAATAGCTCTGGATCCAAAGGTGGCATTATCCTAACTGCCGCCCAAACAGAGGTACACATTGCAGTTTGCATTCCTTGCGCGCGCTTGTCCCCCAGCCACTCCTCCCCTCCCATCCCAAAAAAGGGGGCTACAAGACCGGTAAGATTAAGAGAACCGGGAAACTTTACTCAAGGGACGGAAGTATAGCGTGGCCAAGCAGCCAGAAAAAAAAAAAAAAGAGGACCAGTTAGTAAGTCTAAAACCCTGTTTATTTAACTAAACAAGATATAGTCCGTCTGTTTGGGCGGCAGTTAGGATAATGCCACTTTTTCTCAATTGAGGCTGTTGGTTGGTGTGTTTGAGGATTTGCATCCACCCTTTCGCTGCCATGCCTAGTTCCAACCAGCCATGGATTGTTGTTCTTCTTCTTCTTGTTTTAATTTTTATTGCTCTGAAAACATTGAAGAAATGGCTTGCAGGAAGGCTACCCTATCCAGAGTGAGCCACAGCTTGAAACAGGGGGAAAGGCCAATTAGAAATGGGCTAAGGAGCTTCTGTTCAATCAAACTCCTTATATTCAACATTTTGTTTGTATCTGGCCTCAGGGCTGTACTATAAATAAATTTGAATCTGAATTGTTCCATTTCTTTGGAAGGTGACTAATTATTGCAAGGGGAAGAATACGCACATCGTTTTAGATCATAAGCACTTTTTATCCCTTTCCTTTGTTGTTCTTTCTGCATTGCAAATTGCAACGAGTTGTGCAGGCCAGCAATTTAGCCTTCTTCTTATTGTTGTTGTTGTTGTTGTTGTTTTGGCTGCTTAATCGCTAATGAGTGAGAAATAAGGTTATCTGGAAGAAAATGCAAATGCTAGGACCAGAAACTAAAGGATTTTCAGGGGGTAAGGGAAGTGTAAATATTTAAAAAGGAAGAGAGGGGAGGGAGGGAGAGAGAGAGAGAGAGAGAGAGAGAAAGAAAGAAAGAAAGGAAGGAAGGAAGGAAGGAAGGAAGGAAGGAAGGAAGGAAGGAAGGAAGGAAGGAAGAAAGAAAGAAAGAAAGAAAGAAAGAAAGAAAGAAAGAAAGAAAGAAAGAAAGAAAGAAAGAAAGAAAGAAAGGAAAGAAAGAGAAAGGAGGGAGGGAGGAAAAAAGAAAGAAAGAAAGAAAGAAAGAAAGAAAGAAAGAAAGAAAGAAAGAAAGAAAGAAAGAAAGAAAGAAAGAAAGAAAGAAAGAAAGGAAAGAAAGAAAGAGGAAGGAGGGAGGGAGGAAAAAAGAAAGAAAGAAAGAAAGAAAGAAAGAAAGAAAGAAAGAAAGAAAGAAAGAAAGAAAGAAAGAAAAAAAATTCTTAAAGTATATTTTGAGTCGACTCTGATGCTTTGCGTCTGTCACCCTTCTTGGTGATATAGCGAAATGAAACCGGTACAGAATGTTGCATGGATTTGCACAACTCTGTTCTTTGGAAAGACAAGAATCATTTCTGCCAATATAACAGTTAGCAGGACAAAAATAATCCCACCACGGAAATATGAAGACGCTAGATGTGCCAAATGTGATTAATAAATAAATAGATGAAGTGACCGCTAGGTATATAAGGATATTTTCTTTCTCACTGGTTTTTAGTCGGACGGGAATAAATAAGGTAGAAGAATTGGCTGCCCGTAGAATGCAAGATTAGAAATAAAACTGCTTTCCAAAATAAATTTTAGAGGACTCGAACTCGGCCAGGAAGATTGTCCCGAAAGAGCACTCAACGTTATCCGAAGGAGCAGTATTATGACTTTGGATTAAAATATTTCCAGGAGATGCCATCTATAAAAAAATCTGATTGCAGAGTCTGCTCAATTTTTTTAAAAAAAATGCTTACCTCTTTTCAATAAAAATTCAACAGATTCTCAATCCAGGCTAACAGTGAACGGTGTTCAAATCAGCAAAAGGCTGTTCCATCTGCAGAACTGGAAGGTCAAATGACTTTTCCCTCATTTTCTAACTATTTATTCCACGTTGAGTCCAACGTGGGAAGTGAGGGGAAGGCTGATGCATTTGCTAGTGTCTTGAACCCAGTTCCTGGATAGTTTGGTGTCGTAAGTCAAGTGCTTCTCAAGCTCCTTGGAATTTCACTCCTCCTCCACAAAGTCTCGTTGAGTTGAGATCTTGTGTGTGTGTGTGTTTTTTCTTTGCACGCTTGCTGGATAAGTATCTTCTGAGCATCTGAAAACAATCTTACTCCTATCTCCATTTTGAGCTTCAGTATAACCATGTCAGTTAGGTTGGACTTACAGTTAGGGACGGGGACAAAACCACACACTGAGAATTATACAACTGGTGGGGATTTATTCACAGCTCCCTCCCCGTTCCTTGTTCTTCGGACGGGCAACCTGTTGACCAAGGCAGCAGTGTTGAGATCTGAATTTCCTCACCGTGAGTCCCACTGTACAAGCTTCAGGTCAGACCATCCAGCTATTTGAAACCATATTTGTGCAGTAATTCCATCACCTAAAGTTAGAACAAAGCATTCCCCCGTGTCTAATGGCTGCTTCAGAATGACATTGGGAAACGGCGTCTGATGGTATCTGAGCCTCCCAGATGTGTGGTCTACAGATCCAACATGGAGACGCATCACTTTTATGACCCTGTCTCTCAAAGTTTGTTTTACTTAAAACCATTCTCCAGTTTTGGACAAAGTTCTTTTCTCAGACCTCACAGAGTTTCGTTTTATGTGACATGATGGAAGATATGTTCTTCTCCCTCCCTTTCCTCCAAAAGCTTTTGTCTTCTTTTCACTGCTTCAGAATCAAAGTCAGTTGTGGGAGTTGAGAAGAAAAGAGGGTTAAAAGCAATTGATGCATCTTTATGGCTGATAAATAAGGCCATCCTGGAGAGAAAAACCTAAAATAAGCATGGTTCCCTTGCTTTCTAAAGCAAGGGTTTCCATCCTTGGCAATTTGAAGACTTGTGGACTTCAATTCCCAGGATTGCTGGCTGAGGGATTCTGGGAGTTGAAGTCCACAAGTCTTCAAGTTGCCAAGGTTGGAGACCCCTGCTCTAAAGCGAGGGTGAGGAGCTTCTGGCCCTCCAGGTGTTGCCAAACTACAATTCCCAGCATCCCTTGCCAAAGACCATACTGCCTGGGGCCTGCTAAGCAAGGGGTGTATAATCTTAAAATCCTGAGTTTTGTGTGGACTTCCCCATCAACCAATTCTTCCAAAAAGTGCTGCCAAATTGTTCTTGTATTCTTGTGATCTCAGGCAAAAAGCAATTCACCCTTGGAAGACTTTATCATCTGGGGAAAAAAGATTACATCTTTTTTGCCCCTATCCGTTTTTGAACAGTAGTTCCAAGGTAGCTTTTAAAGTTAGAAGAGTTTAAGATCGAATTGTTCCCCGAAAAGGAACGATCCTTCAAATTGTCCTGCAATTTGAACAGGAAGAATACCAACTGCATGCTTGAAGTGGGATCCTGAGGAAAATCAAGTTGATCCCTGTCTGTGGAGATTCTTAATCATCCAGGTCACGGTTGTCCCAAAGGTACTTTTCAAAAGACAACTGGACTTCTTTGGGGTTTTTTCCTTGAAAACATTTCGCATCTCATCCAGGAAGCTTCTTCAGCTCTTCAGTGAACTGAAGAAGTTTCTTGGATAAGAAGCAGAAAGTTTTCAAAAGCAACTTGTAGATTGTAGAAAATATGACTTCAGTAACAGTAAAAGTTAATGCCTGGAATGCACTACCAGACTCTGTGGTCTCTTCCCAAAATCCCCAAAACTTTAACTTAAAACGGTCTACTGTTGACCTCACCCCATTCCTAAGAGGTCTTTAAGGGGCGTGCATAAGAGCACCAGCGTGCCTACCGTTCCTGTCCTAATGTTCCCTTTAGTTGTATTCATTTTATGTTTTCAATTTATGCTTATATATATAGGGACTTGAATCCAGTTTCTGGAATTGCAACATCTTCTCCATGTGGGGTAGCAATAAATTGTCTTTGAAGCAAAAGCAGAGGAGAGTTTGAGCATTTAAGGGTGGCTAAAGCAGGAATGTGCAACTTTGGTTGGCTTGGAGCCCACCTTGGGTTCTTCTTAGACATCAAAGACCACCTGCCCCAAATGGGCCAAACAGGAACATGAGTTGAGGCACAGAGGCTTTTAGGGGTGAAGTGAGCAATCTGCTTTATCCCACCTGAAACCTCCCAAACTATGTGTGGAAATAGCTGAAGGGTCTGACCTCACCCTGGCTGTGGGTGTGGAGCCTCCAGAAGGAATGTCACAGAGATGCTTGCGACGTTCCCCTTTCCTCAATCTTCAGCCCACAAGGAGAATTTGGATCCTGACCTTCCTAGCTAGTGATGTAAGGTTTGAGTGACCTCCCGATGACCTCTGCTCTGTTATGTGGATTCCTTCCTCTTGCTAGAGACCTCCACGTGCAAAACTTTTTCCATTGCATCCGAGGACTGAGTCAATGGGCCAGAGGTAGAGTCTGCAACCCTCACCCCACCCCACCCCTGGTGTCCTTGGGACCGGAAAGTGAACTCTTGAGCCTCTCGTTCCGTCTGCCCCCGTTCCATAAACGACATCCCAGATCGTATTGGCAGCCGACCTGATTCAACAGACAGCCCTCCCCTGCGGCTTTGTAGTCCCAGGGAGACCGAAGGCAAAAGCATCAGCAGGGAAGCGCAGGGCTGGGTCACGGCTTGCTGACTTCAAAGCGGCAGCTTGGATCCCGTCCTTCGAGAGCAGACCCAGTTGCCAGATCACCCGAGGAGCAGGCCCGGTTCAAGGGAAGCATCTCCTCGGAGGCCGCTTGGAATCGGTGCAAAGGGGGGAGCTGTCCTGTCTCGGGGAGGGAGCTCCGTGGAGGCCAAAGGACCACATTTGAAAGATACGCAAGCGGGGGTGGGGGGAGAGAGAAACCATTCTCCAGCCAAGGATGTGTGTGGTTCAGGCACCCCATCTGCTCCAAAAGGGGTCAAGTTGTTGCGGAGTGTCGCCTTGCCAAATGCACACTGGTGTGTGTTAATGTCCACTTAGCAGCTCCAGGCAGATGTTCTACACTGGGTGGCAACTTTCTGCATAGGCACCTGAACCTCACTCACCCTACCAAAATTTAAACAGGTCTTTTTCCACCTTTCCTCTATATTTTTCTTTGGATACACGTCATTTTTAAATTTTATTTCCTTCCTTTCCTTCTTTCCTTCCTACCTTACTTATTTATTTACTTTATTCTTTTTTTCTTTCTTTCTCACTCACTCCCTCTCTTTTCCTTTTCCTTTCTTTTCCTTCCTTCACTCCATTCTCATATCCTTCCTTCCTTCCTTCCTCTTTCTTTCTTTCTTTTTCTTTCTTTCTCTCTCTCTCTCTCTCTTTTCCTTCCTTCCATCCTTCCTTCCTTCCTCCCTCCCTTTCTTCTCTTCACCTCCTTCTCCTTACTCCTTTCCTTTTTTCCATTATTTTCCTTTCTTTTCTCTCAACCTTTTCTTCCTTTCTCTTTTGTCCATTATTTCCCTTTTCCTTCCTTCCTTTCTCCCTCCCTTCTCATTTCCTTCCTTTCTTCTTTATTCCTTTCTTCTCCTTCCTTCTCTCTCTTCTCATATTTTTCCTCCCTCCCTCCCTCTTTCTTTCTTTCTTTCTTTCTTTCTTTCTTTTTCTTTCTTTCTCTTTCCCCGACCAATCTCACCAAACGATACTCAGTGATCATAGAATCCGCAATTGATTCAGCCTGGATGCCAGAATTTTTTTTTGCGAATGGCTCTTATTTTTAAAAGCTTGTAATGTTTCGCATACATATAATTCGGTTTTTCCCCTGTCCCCAGAGATGCTGCTTCTCATATCAGATCACACACTCTCTAAAAGGGCTTTGAATTTGCAGTAATAATTCCAGCAAGAGCTTGAACCGAATCTAAGGTTGCCCATAAAATGAATCTGTATAGGAAAAATGGCTTTACGAGAGCCATGATTAAAACACTTTGTTGGATAGTATGTTTATATCCAGGATTATAAGGCTTAAAGGCTGGAAATATGTGCCTAAGAGAATTAGCTTCTCTGGTTTTATACAGAACCATTAATTATTCCTGTCTTCTTGCTTCTATATGAGCCTTAAGTGGTCCCTGAAGCACCAGCAGTTTTTCTATGCCTTCAGTCAAATATTATATTTCCTTATTGGGTTCAACAGAGAGTTGGAAGACTGTACATGCTGTTATTTATATATTCATTCATCTTCTTCCAAACACTATCAGAGTTTCTAGTCCTCGCTGAATTGTCATATCCCCTGAAAAGGAAAAGAAGGGAGGGAGGGAAGAAGGAAGGAAGGAAGGGAGGGAGGGAGGGAGGGAGGGAGGGAGGAAGGCAAGGAAGGAAGGAAGGAAGGGAAGGAGGGAGGGAGGGAAAGGAAGGAAGGAAGAGGGAGGGAGGGAGGGAAGGAAGGGAGGGTGGGAGGGAGGGAGGGAGAGGAGGGGAAGGGCAAGGGAGGGAGGAGGGGAAGGGGAAGGGGAAGGGGAAGGGGAAGGGGAAGGGAGGAGAAGAAGTTGTTCTTATTATTATCAAGGACTTTTTTTTTTAAGATTCAGAGATTAAGAAAAACAAAACCCATCTCTCTCTCTTTGCCAAAGTAACACAAAGGATATTGTTCTTTCTATCAAATATATTTCTATCCAAATAATGGAATTAATTTCTCTTGGTGAGGAAGTGAAATGGTTAGCGGTGGGGGAACATTTTGTGACGGACATTTATTTACAGTATAAGATGAAGCCCCCCTGAGAGATTTCTGGCACGTGACCCGCCCCATCAATACAGCTTTTATTCACTAAAGCAAAAATAAGCAAAGATTAATAAGTGAAACCATTTGGCTTCCTGTTTAGATTGCAAGGCTATGCATTTCCCCCCGTTTATTCCACAAGCGGATTAACTCACATTTATTTCCAGAGATTTCCAAGAGTTTGTAAGTGAGATCCTTCATTTTTCAAAATCATTATTTTCCCATATTGGAAGTCCCGGTCAAGGTGTAACTTTTACTACTGGGTATTTAAAACAGGGCTCTCCAAACTTGGCAACTTTAAGACTTGTGGACTTCAACTCCCAGAATTCTCCAGCCAGCAAACTACACAACTTTAAGACTTGTGGACTTCAACTCCCAGAATTCTCCAGCCAGCCGGCTGGGGAATTTTGGGATTTACAAGTCTTAAAGTTGCCAAGTTTGGAGATACCTTATTTAAAAGAAGAAAAGGATGCTGTGGAATTGCTTGATGAGCAATTCATAGAGCGTGGATCAGTCACCTTTGGAAATTGCCAAGTTATGGATTGTACCGGTGTTGGTTTTGACAGGGATTCTGCCATGTCGAATACCTCATGGCCACAATGGCTGAGGATAAGTACCCTTTTCCGGTTGTCCGACAACTCCAGGAGATCATTGGCTTCCATGAAGCACTCAAATCAGGTCATATAGGTGGCCCACTTCACCTTCTCCGGTTCGAAGGGCATAGGCAGGTGGAACGCAGATATGGTTTGCCGCTCTTTCTCGTTCGAATTTGGCATGCAGTATGGCCACCGTTCCATGACATCTGCCGGGCTGGATTGTTCGTTGTCAGCTCTTTTTGCTTCAGTCCTCCTCTCCAAATCCCACCTTCATCGCCAGTGTCAAGTTGGGTGAATGAGGAGACTGGAGACAGGCTTCAGACCAGAGATGAAATAGTCCTGGTTCAGACTAGATCCCCCGATCTGGTAGCGATGCTGGCGGGTGGTTCGGAGAACTGGTAGCAAAAATCCCTGCCTGCCCCCCATGCTCAATTGAGCCACATGATCATCAGAGGTTTTGTTTGTTTGTTTGTTTTTACTTTTAAGAGCATTTTTTCTTCAGCCGAAAAAGCTGCCCCTCTTCTCTGTGGCAACCCCTGAGATACTGGAACACTGTTATCATGTCTCCCCTAGTCCTTTTTATTAAACTAGACGTACCGAGTTCCTGCAACCATTCTTCATATGTTTTAGCCTCCAGTCCCCTAATCATCTTTGTTGCTCTTCTCTGCACTCTTTCTAGAGTCTCAACATCTTTTTTACATCGTGGCGACCAGAACTGGATGCAGTATCCCAAGTGTGGCCTTACCAAGGCATTATAAAGTGGTATTAATACTTCACATGACACTTGACACATAACACTTCACCCTCTTCTTCCTTATCCTCCTCATCCTCCTTCAAGACAGCTTTCCTAAAATTGAGGTCATTATTAGTAGACAATTTCCTGCCTAGCACTTTGCTTAGCTTCTGGGTTCAAACGTGCTTCTTTATATAAAAGCCACCCAGCCTCAGGTCTCCCCTGGTTTGGGGCAGGTGAAGGGGGTTTGAACGGTCCCTAAATGAACTGTTGTAAGTGGAGCAGCACCTGTACTCCGAAGTTACAATGGAGAACATGGTGTGCCCTTAAGTGGTCCTAAACACGTGGAATTTTGCTGGGGTTCCGAATAATTTGCAATATTCAAAAGCAAGGAAAAATTCAGACAATTACAGAGACGGTTTTCCAGGTCAGCGAGAAGGGCCGGTCTGTTTGCCATCTTCCGCGATGCGCTTTAGAAGACTTCAAAGGAAATTCAAACTTGCTTGAGCAACAGATTAATCTCCTTCCAGAAGAAATAGCATTACTGATAGAGGCACGGCTTTTAATCCTCAATTATTAAATCCGCAAAGGAGGTATTAATTTGTCAGGGAGCCTTTTGATACCTTTTGGACACCTTGCCAATGTCTGCTTGGAGTTTGTTGCACGTCGCTACGTGCGTTGAACTGCAGGTGAACTCCAGGATTGTCGTGAGCTGTTGGAGAAGACCAACGGGGCAACTGCTCCAAAGCTGAACTGACATCGCAAAAACTGACGCCGGTAAAAGCAGATTTTGGCAGTCCGCCGGACACACGTCTTCGTAGGGATTTGAATTTCCTTCTTCATTTAGTGAGATGGGACGTTCTAAAAAAAAAAAAATCAAAGAAAATTCTTCAGTCATTTATGGAATCTAGTGGAGCAGAAGATCCAAGCAGAGAGCTAAACGGATAGCTGAAAAAATAAATAAATAAAAGAAGCTAAGAAGTCCTGTTTTAAGTACCAAACTTATAGATATACTTTAGTTTCACACGTTCTCTCAGAGTGCAGAGAAAAGCAACAGGTATGATTAGAATAGAATAGAATAGAATAGAATAGAATAGAATAGAATAGAATAGAATAGAATAGAATAGAATAGAATAGAATAGAATAGAATAGAATTTTTATTGGCCAAGTGTGATTGGACACACAAGGAATTTGTCTTGGTGCATATGCTCTCAGTGTACATAAAAGAAAAGATACGTTCATCAAGGTACAACATTTACAACACAATTGATGGTCAATATAAATCATAAGGATTGCCAGCAACAAAGTTACAGTCATACAGTCATAAGTGGAAAGAGATTGGTGATAGGAACTATGAGAAGATTGATAGTAGTGCAGATTCAGTAAATAGTTTGACAGTGTTGAGGGAATTATTTGTTCAGCAGAGTGATGGCCTTCGGGAAAAAACTGTTCTTATGTCTAGTTGTTCTGGTGTGCAGTGCTCTATAGTGTCGTTTTGAGGGTAGGAGTTGAAACAGTTTATGTCCTGGATGTGAGGGATTAGGGGACTGGAGGCTAAAACATATGAAGAACGGTTGCAGGAATCATGTATGTCTACTCTAGTGGAAAGAAGGACTAGAGGGTGACATGATAGCAGTCTTCCAATATCTGAGGGGCTGCCACAAAGAAGAAGGGGCCAAATTATTCTCCAAAGCACCTGAAGGCAGCAAAGGAAGCGATGGATGGAAACTAATCAAGGAAAGGAGCAACCTAGAAATAAGAAGAAATTTCCTGACAATTAACAGCTTCCCTCAAGAAGTTGTGGGTGCTCCATCAATGGAGGTTTTCAAGAAGAGACTAGGCAGCCCTAGAATGGTTCAGAGTCCCCTGCCTAAGCAGGAGGTTGGACTAAAAGACCCACAAGGTCCCTTCCAACTTTGTTATGCTGTTATTGTATTAGATTCCAAGAAACTAGCATGATTGAGGTTACCTAGCGCCATGTAACGGGGTGAGCTCCCGTTACTTGTCCCACTTTCTGCCAACCTAGCAGTTCGAAAGCAGGTAAAAAATGCAGGTAGAAATAATAGGGACCACCTTTGGTGGGAAGGTAACAGCGTTCCGTGTGCCTTTGGCGTTGAATCATGCCGGCCACATGACCACAGAGACGTCTTCGGACAGCGCTGGCTCTTTGGCTTTGATACGGAGAGGAGCGCCGCCCCCTAGAGTTGGGAACAACTAGCACATACGTTACCTTTTTTTAGTTTGGGTAACTTGCCTCCAGAAGGCAACACTTCAGACAAATGGCTGTCTGAACCATTTGTCTGAAGTGATGTAGGATTTCCTGCCTAAGCAGGGGGTTGGACTAGAAGACCTCCAAGGTCCCTTCTAATTCTGTTATTCTATTCTATTCTATTCTATTCTATTCTATTCTATTCTATTCTATTCTATTCTATTCTGTTCTGTTCTGTTCTGTTCTGTTCTGTTCTGTTCTGTTCTGTTCTTTTTTTTTTTAATTTGAATTTATATCCCGCCCTTCTCCAAAGACTCAGGGCGGTTTACATTGTGTAAGGCAATAGTCTTCATCCATTTGTATATTATATACAAAGTCAACTTGTATTGCCCCCCCAACAATCTGGGTCCTCATTTTACCTACCTTATAAAGGATGGAAGGCTGAGTCAACCTTGGGCCTGGTGGGGCTTGAACCTGCAGTAATTGTAATTGCAGGCAGCTGTGTGTTAATAACAGACTGCATTAGCCTGTTGAGCCACTTCCCAGCCCTATTCTATTCTATTCTATTCTATTCTATTCTGTTCTGTTCTGTTCTGTTCTGTTCTGTTCTGTTCTATTCTATTCTATTCTATTCTATTCTATTCTATTCTATTCTATTGAAACTTCTGCAAGAAAACAAGCGAGGTCAGAGAGCACCAAGGACTTCTCATTCCAAGAAACCTCACCACTGCAACGAGTCTTCTCTTATATCTGTCACATTGTGATATGGACTCTGAATCTCAATACGTCCAGCTAACAAGAAGGTGCTGAGTCCAAGCTACAGATCTGAAAGTCAACGTGAGAACTTTTTGGTCAGCGCAAGGTGACGTTCTGATTGAGAGAAGGTTCTGTCTTTCAGAGGGCAAAAATCCCTCTAAACAGTTGACTTCTGGGTGTGTTGAAATCTCCGTTTGGTGTTTCTATCATTTTTGACCCCTTATTTGTTTTTAGTAAAGCTGGGTGTTCGAGGATTGTAATGAATACAGAAGGAAAGAAACACAGCCGTTCTCGCTGGGGAATTAATGCCAAGGAGAAAAGGTAATAAATAGAACCCGAACAAGGGGAGAGGGGCCGGGTGGGGAGTGACACAGATTAAGAGAATGACATGGCTGGAATGTAAACCACAAGGCCTTTCGTTTCTAGGCAGGGATTCGGTCTCTCCCATTTGGGAAACTTAAGACAAAATATAGTTGAGTGACTGTTTCTGGCCTGGGGCTTCTTTGACCTTTCCAAGAATCCAGAAGAAACCCACCAAATAACTCGCAGAAAGATGGAATGACCAACTGGAATCGGGTCCAATCCAGAGAAATTGGATCAAAATGCATGACCTTAACAGAATAATCCAGTTGAAAGGGACCTTGGAGGTCTTCTAGTCTGACCCCTGGCTCAAGCAGGAGACTCTAGACCATTTTGCAACGAATGGTT
Source organism: Ahaetulla prasina (assembly GCF_028640845.1). Lineage (NCBI taxonomy): Eukaryota > Metazoa > Chordata > Lepidosauria > Squamata > Colubridae > Ahaetulla > Ahaetulla prasina. The sequence goes on from NC_080550.1 coordinate 3,045,272, forward strand.
GTCCAATCTCTTCTTAAAAGCCTTCAGTGTTGGAGCCCCAAACAACTTCTGGTGGCAAGTTGTTCCTCTGGTTAATGCTTCTTCCCTTCCATTAAAATCTAAGGAAGGTCCAAGTCTAAGCACTGAATGTGGTCTCTTAGAGGTAGTCCTCATCTTACAACTTTTCCTTTAGCGACCGTCTGAACTTACAACGACCCTGAAAAAAGTGACTACGACTCACACTTGCGACCATTTGCAGCATCTCCATGGTCAGGTGATCAGAATTTGGCAACCGGCATGGATTAATGACAGTTGCCATGTCCCGGGGTTCCGAGATCTCCTTTTCTGACCTTCTGACAAGCAATGGGAAGCCAGATTCGCTTAACGGCCGTGGCAGGAAAGGTTGTAAAATGGGGTAAAAAACTCACTTAACAACTGCCTGGCTCAGTGACATAAATTTTGGGCTCAGTTGTGGTCATAAGACAAGGACTGCCTCTATTTGGCCTCCAGGTGATCTGGAAGTGACGAAGATGGTGTGTGTGGGGGGGGGAAGAGTATTTCTTTGTGTGGGTGGCATCAAAGACTCTGCTTACCTGTGGTTTGTGAGGTAGGTGACAACGTCCCAGTTCCCCGACTTGCCAAGATGTAGAGACAATGGTCTATAGGACGCCTTGAGCCAAAAGCAAATGGGAAGAAGAGGAAGGGAATTCTTGGGTGACTGAACGATACTTGAAAGATGGCAAAACTCTTGGCCTCCAAATTGGCATCCGAAATAAGGCCGTTTAGGGTATCACCTCTGTGGGTGCTCCTTCCAAGGGACCTGGCCAAAACCACACCAAAATTCGCACACACACACACACACACAAAACCAAGGAAGGGACCTGTCCAGCTGTTGTTTGGATTCACACCTTTATTGCTGGAAAATGTGAAGGCTTGGAGACCCCAAGGTGGGGCCGAGAGAGATGGAGAGAGAGAGAGAGCTACCATTTGGCTGGTCTAACACCTGTTCCATCAAGGAAGCCGGTAACAAGGCGGCAACGGACATCTGGAGGTGCCTCTCCTGCCTCCAGTGTCCGAATCCGGCCGCCTCCGAGGCCCTTAGGGGCCAGGTGTTCCGAAAAGGACACCTGCCGCACGGACGGCTCGCCAGGGGTCTCCCAGCCGACATACAGGACTGGGGGGACCGATGCTGGCGCGTCCTAGGCTCGGAGGGGTTCGGAGGCCTCAGGCCGCGGCCATTATTTTGGTCGTCGCCTGGGCCGCTGTGCCCGGTGACACCGGGGCTTTGGATTTATAATTGCAGCAGCCTGGTGGCGAACAGGGAACGGAGAAGAATTGAGGAAGGAGAAGGAAGGAGATATCGGCAAATGTGAGTGGAGTGCTCCGGAGTGCGGGGGGGTTTCTCTCCCCTGCGACTGGAAGGAGCACGAATCACTTTGGAGAGAGGAGAACTTAAAATAACAAGATTACCGGTTTTGTGGAGCTCTGGAGAGAAGAGGTGATGGAGAAATTTAGGAGGGAGGGTTTGAGGCCCCCCCTCCCTCTGGGGAACAATGGTGGCGTCCAGCTTCCGCCTTCACTATGAGAATCTTGATGACATCACTTCCCTTCGGCTTCCTGGTTGACTAACTGTACTCTGGACTCGTTGCTCCTGTGAGTGCCCCCTGGTGGATCCGGAGGAAATTACAAGGATACTGTGCTTGCCTGAGGATTTTAAAAATTTTTAAATGGCAAAAGGTCAGAGACCAACTGCTGGAGAAATGGAGAATTTTGGAAAAGTTATCTAATATGGACAAGAAACTGGATGAAATAAGAGCAGAAATTGTGACTATCCAAAAGGATTTTAAAGGACACTCAACAAGTCTCAGCAGAAAACAAGCAGAAAGTGGAAGGTCTGGAGGAGAGATGCGGCAGTGCAGAAAGAGAGGAGACGACAGGCAATGCTGTGCTTGGACTACAGATGGATAAAATGTCTTATTTCCTTAGGTTTCAAAATCTGGAAGAAGTGGACCAAGAAGACTTGAGAGATGTTGTGACTAAACTGTTGGGAGAATTTCTTGGGAGAGGTGTTGACTTTATGAATTGGGATGTGGATCGAGCTTATAGAGTTAATTCAAAATATGCACGCATGCAGTTCCTAGAGAGGTTCATGTCAAATTTGTGAGAAGAGAGACGAGATGAAATTCTTAGAAAACATAGGAGTGGGGCACTGACTTATAGGGGCAGGGAGATAGCCATTCTGAGGCAGATTCCCAGACAGGTACGTGAAATGAGAAAGAAATATTACTTTTTGTCAAGCAAATTGTACCAGAAGGGAGTAGGCTTCAGATGGCTGATGCCAGAGGGATTGATGATTTTCCGGGAGGGCATTACGAAAAAAATTAGTACAATTGCGGAGGCTGCGGCCTACGTGGAGGAACACAAAGCCCTCCTGGAATTAGATGACCCAGGAGTTGAAGAAGGAGGTTATAGACCATGGGAGGAGGCGGCTGCCGCTGTTGCGCCCTGGAGTTGGGTCAGGCTGAACCCAGAGTTCTGAGATCCAAAACTAGGAAGTGACAATGATATTTGGTATTGTGTTGGTTTTCCTTATTCTCCTTTGTATGATATTCTGATTATTCTTGACCCTTCTTTATTGCGTATGTAAGATTGATAAACTTAGCTACTTCGTATCACCTGCTTGCCATATGGCTGTTGTATGTGTTTAAAATTTTGAGTAAAATTCTTATCTTGTATAAGAAAAATGAAAATTTACCATACCTGATATGTATTTGTATAAACCTTTTTTGACCAATAAAAACTTTTTGGTTAAAAAAAAAAAAAAAAAAAAAAAAAAAAAAAGGAAGCCGGTAACAAGATGGATTTGAGAGGCTGGAAAAAGAAGGGTTGGAGGAAGGGGGAAAAGAAAGGATTCTCCCAGCCAAGCATCTATGCCCTTGCTAGGTTATTTTAGGAGTTATATCACGAACCTAATTGTGCCAGGAAGAAACGGAGGGAAGGAGGGAGGAAAGATAAAAGAGAGAAAGGGAGGGAGGGAAGGAAGGAAGGAAGGAAAAAAGGGAGGGAGGAAAAATAGAAGAGAGAAAGGGGGGGAGGGAGGGGGGGAGGGAGGGAGGGAGGAAAGAGAGAAGAGAGAAAGGGAGGGAGGGAAGGCGGGAAGGAAGGCAGGGAGGGAGGATGGGAGGAAAAGTAGGAAAGAGAAAGGAAGGAAGGAAGGAAGGAAAAAGGGAGGGAGGAGGGACGAAAGATAGAAGAGAGAAAAGGAGAGGGAAAGAAGGAAGGAAAAAATAGAAGAGAGAGAGGGACCGGAGGGAGGAATGGAGGGAGGGAGGGAGGAAAGAGAGAAGAGAGAAAAGGAGAGAGGGAAGAAAGGAAAAAAGGGAGGGAGGGAGCAAGGAAAGAAAGAGAGAAGAGAGAAAGGGAGGGAGGGAGGGAGGGAGGGAGGGAGGGAGGAAGGAAGGAAGGAAGGAAGGAAGGAAGGAAGGAAGGAAAGTGTTTCCTCTTGTTTTAGCAGGTAACTACTGTAGATTTAGCCCTTTTTACCCTCCTCTCTCATTTTCTCTGAGCATTTATTTAGAAATTGCTTCAGATTTATAAGAAGCCACAAATGGGCTGACCAAAGATGTCCAGAGGAGGACAAAATAGCTATCTGATTCTCTTTGCAACAAACTGGCATATTTTCTGGACCAGGAAACTTCAGGTTCTCTGAAATGTGCTGGGAAAATCTGCTGCCTCTTTAAATGCTCAGCTTCCCCCCCTTAATCCAAATATTCTATTCCATGAAACGTGGAACAGCGTCACCTACCGTTCCTACTCAGTATAAACACCTACCTATATGTGCCCACAGTCAAGAAGCTTTTCACTTCTCAGGATTGGTTAAGAGGAGGAGGAAAAAATAGAAAGCAGTATAAGATAGGAATCATTCATTCATCCATCCATCCATCCCTTCATTCCAATGTCTATAGCCACCCATCTCAGACAAGTGATGTTTCTTCTCCCCCACCTGCCACTTTTAAAAAAATAAAAATAAATTCAGGGCTAAATTCTCCAGTGGGGAATTCAGAAGCCAAAGTTATCAATAAAGAGGAAAGCGAAGGAAGGCATTTCCTCCATGGGCAACAGAGACAACTGCAGGACTGGCCAAAAGAAGCCAAGATGGCCACCATACTGGAGCAAGCGAAGCTCTGCCCTGCCCTGCATTCCCAGGGCACCTCTGCCCTTTGGCAGGGAAGAATTTGAGCCTCCTGCTGAGCCCTGGAGGGGCTGTTGTGAAATCTGGAGAACAGGCAAGCAGGTTTTCCATGCCTCTAGAGCAGGGGTGAAATCCAATTTTTTTTTTAAACTACCGGTTCTGTGGGCGTGGCTTGGAGGGCGTGGTGTGGCTTGGTGGGCATGGGAGGGAAGGATATTGCAAAATCTCCATTCCCACCCCACTCTGGGGCCAGCCAGGGGTGGCATTTGCTGGTTCTCTGAACTGCTCAAAATTTCCGCTACCGGTTCTGCAGAACCTGTCAGAACTTGCTGGATTTAACCCTTGCTCTAGGCAGAAGGCAGGCTGGATGGAAAAGGGAGGGAGGAGGGAGGAGTACAGGAGAGAGAGGGAGGAGGGAGAGAGGAAGGAAGGAAGGAAGGAAGGAAGGAAGGAAGAAAGGAAGGAAGGAAGGAAGGAAGGAAGGAAGGAAAGAGAGATGGGAGGGAGGGATGGAGGAGGGAGGGAGGAAAGAGAGAAGAGAGAAAAGGAGAGAGGGAAGAAAGGAAAAAAGGGAGGGAGGGAGCAAGGAAAGAAAGAGAGAAGAGAGAAAGGGAGGGAGGGAGGGAGGGAGGGAGGGAGGGAGGGAGGAAGGAAGGAAGGAAGGAAGGAAGGAAGGAAGGAAGGAAGGAAGGAAGGAAAGTGTTTCCTCTTGTTTTAGCAGGTAACTACTGTAGATTTAGCCCTTTTTATTCTCCTCTCTCATTTTCTCTGAGCATTTATTTAGAAATTGCTTCAGATTTATAAGAAGCCATGAATGGGCTGACCAAAGATGTCCAGAGGAGGACAAAATAGCTATCTGATTCTCTTTGCTGGACCAGGAAACTTCAGGTTCTCTGAAATGTGCTGGGAAAATCTGCTGCCTCTTTAAATGCTCAGCTTCCTTCCTTTAATCCAAATATTCTATTTCATGAAACATGGAACAGCGTCACCTACCGTTCCTACTCAGTATAAACACCTACCTATATGTGCCCACAGTCGAGAAGCTTTTCACTTCTCAGGATTGGTTAAGAGGAGGAGGAAAAAATAGAAAGCAGTATAAGATAGGAATCATTCATTCATCCATCCATCCATCCCTTCATTCCAATGTCTATAGCCACCCATCTCAGACAAGTGATGTTTCTTCTCCCCCACCTGCCACTTTTAAAAAAATAAAAATAAATTCAGGGCTAAATTCTCCAGTGGGGAATTCAGAAGCCAAAGTTATCAATAAAGAGGAAAGCGAAGGAAGGCATTTCCTCCATGGGCAACAGAGACAACTGCAGGACTGGCCAAAAGAAGCCAAGATGGCCACCATACTGGAGCAAGCGAAGCTCTGCCCTGCCCTGCATTCCCAGGGCACCTCTGCCCTTTGGCAGGGAAGAATTTGAGCCTCCTGCTGAGCCCTGGAAGGGCTGTTGTGAAATCTGGAGAACAGGCAAGCAGGTTTTCCATGCCTCTAGAGCAGGGGTGAAATCCAATTTTTTTTTAACTACCGGTTCTGTGGGCGTGGCTTGGAGGGCGTGGTGTGGCTTGGTGGGCATGGGAGGGAAGGATATTGCAAAATCTCCATTCCCACCCCACTCTGGGGCCAGCCAGGGGTGGCATTTGCTGGTTCTCTGAACTGCTCAAAATTTCCGCTACCGGTTCTGCAGAACCTGTCAGAACTTGCTGGATTTAACCCTTGCTCTAGGCAGAAGGCAGGCTGGATGGAAAAGGGAGGGAGGGAGGGAGGGAGTACAGGAGAGAGAGGGGAGGGAGGGAGAGAGGAAGGAAGGAAGGAAGGAAGGAAGGAAGGAAGGAAGGAAGGAAGGAAGGAAGGAAGGAAGGAAGGAAGGAAAAGAGAGATGGGAGGGAGGGATGGAGGGAGGGAGTGAGGAAGGAAGGAAGGAAGGAAGGAAGGAAGGAAGGAAGGAAGGAAGGAAGGAAGGAAGGAAGGAAGGAAAAGAGAGACGGGAGGGAGGGAGGGAGGGAGGAAGGAAGGAAGGAAATAAAAGAGAGATGGGAGGGAGGGAGGGAGGGAGGAAGGTTGCATGGTGTATTTCTGGCCTGGAGAAGGAAGGAAGGAAGGAAGGAAGGAAGGAAGGAAGGAAGGAAGGAAGGAAGGAAGGAAGGAAGGAAGGAAGGAAGGAAAAGGTCCGATTGACTTCACACCTGGACTAGTTTTTGCTGGCAGTTATCCTGAATGAGGAAATCTCCATCGTTTTGTAATCTAGCTGAAGGGTTTGGGACAATACTGGGAAATTCTCTCTCCCCTCCCCCAACCCCCTCTTTCAGATGCACTAACTATGGATTTGAAGCAATGATAGAGATTACAAAATATTTGGAATATGTTTCTCCTAAATTTCTTGCCTCTCGGTGTCTGGAATGATACTCCAAGGATTCTGGGCAAGAAATGTGTTGGCAACCAGCATGGAAGAGTCGTGAAAGAGTCACTTTCATGGCCGTTTCTGAAGGCTGAAATGTCCCTCCGTCCCTCCCACCAAGCCCCACAGTGGTCGGAGGGCACCTTGAGGTTATACAGCTGCAGTTGTTGGGGCAGGGGGAAATAGCCAGAGTCTACCAAATGTTTCCCCTTTGGAACACATTGGAGAGCGAATGTACAGATGAAAATTCCAGAATTTCGGGGAGGCTATAAATATATTTTTCTAAAACCAAGGTGTGGAGGGAGATGCCAGGAAGAATTCATTCCCCATCTCACTTGTATAAGCCCAAACCTCTCCTTTCCTTGGAGAAAGTCGAAATTGGCAAAGCTTGCCCTCTCGTGGTTTGTGGACTTCCCACAGAAGACCCTCCCCAAAGTTATAGACGTTCAGCGAGCTGAGTTGAGTGTAGTTCTTGAGCCTCTTGCCTAAAGATGCTGGTGGAAGGGGAAGGGAAATAATAGAGGGGTGGGGAGAGGAAAGGGAGAGAAGGAAGATAGAAAGGAAAGGAAAAATAATGGGGAAAAGGAAAGGTAGAAAGAAGGAGAAGGGAAAGAGGAAGGAAAATAATGGGGAAAAAGGAAAGGGAGAGAAGGAAGATGGAAACGAGAGGAAAATAATGGGGGAAAGGAAAGGAGGAAAGGAGGAGAAGAAGGGAAAGAGGAAAGGAAATAATGGAAAAAAGGAAGGAAAGACAGAAAGAGAAGGAAAATAATGGAAAAAAGAAGGAAAGAGAAGGAAAAGGAGGAGAGGAAAATAACAGAAAAGGAGGAAAAGGAAGGGAAGGAAGGAAAAATGAGAAAGAAAGAAAGAAAGAAAGAAAGAAAGAAAGAAAGAAAGAAAGAAAGAAAGAAAGAAAGAAAGAAAGAAACTAACTAACTTTTAAAATGTGCACTGCAGATGTCAGAATACCGAGCTGGGGAGCTGGGGAGCTGGGGAGAGGGTGGGGGGGGGAGAAGCGCCCTTCTCACAAATCTAAACTCCGCATCCGTCGATCTTGCTGGCTGGCTTATTTTATCTCTTCCTCCTCTTCTCACTCATCGCCTCTTCTGACGAGGCAGCTCGGTCGGCCGAGGGGCCCGTTGATTGCAGATCATTAGCGAAGGCTCAGAAGCTGGGAAAGGCTGCCGAGCGCTCCTGGCTCTGCCCACCCGGCGAGAGAGAAGGCTGCCTCTCAAGCCCCTGATAGGAAAATTGTCCAAGCCACCCAGAATCCCCCTCCCTGGCAATTAATCCCAACATCTAGCCACCTGGAATAATAAGGAGTCAGCAGGACAGGCCAATCTAGGCTCTGCGGAGATATGTGGCCGTCTGGAAGAAGGGTGGGAGGGTGGGTTGGGGGGGGCTTCCTTTCCCACCAGGAATAAAGCCATTTCAGAGACAGGCCTTCTTGATTTAGGACCCAACCTGCAAAGTGGGGAGGGGGCCCAGCTGCTGAAGGGAACGCTTGCCACTCCTACGGGCCTTGCTAATAATACTTAACTGGCAAGCCTTCGGTCAGCAATCTGCAGCTTGAAATGACAATTTGTCAACAAAGGAGATGAGAGATCTGAGGAAAGAGGGAGAGGGAGGGAAGAGGAAAACAACATGTTTAAAGGTCCAGAGTCTTGTGTACCATCTTCATATATGTCTTTGTTATCCGGGGGTGGGGGGGGTTGGATAATTAGAATTGCAGAAAAAACAATGGCTACCAACCTGCCTTCCATTGAGGACCTGTATTCTGCACGAATCAAGAAGAGGGCTGTGAAAATATCTACAGACCCCTCGCATCCTGGACATAAACTGTTTCAACTCCTACTCTCAAAACGACGCTACAGAGCACTGCACACCAGAACAATTAGACACAAGAACAGTTTTTTCCCCGAATGCCATCACTCTGCTAAACAAATAATTCCCTCAACACTGTCAAACTATTTACCAAATCTGCACTACTATTAATCTTCTCATCGTTCCCATCACCCATCTCCTCCCACTTATGACTGTATGACTGTAACTTTGTTGCTTGTATACTTACGATTTATATTGATATTGTTTCCTGATTGCTTATTTGTACCCTAAGACTATCATTAATAATTTTTGATGAACATATCTTTTCTTTATGTACACTGAGAGTGTATGCACCAAGACAAATTCCTTCTATGTCCAATCACATTTGGCCAATAAAAAAAAATCTATTCTATTCTATAAGTATAAGCATGAATTGAATACATAAAATGAATACAATTAAAGGGAACATTAGGACAGGCACGGTAGGCACACTGGTGCTCTTATGCACGCCCCTTACAGACCTCTTAGGAATGGGCTGAGGTCAACAGTAGACAGTTTAAGCTTAAAGTTTTGGGGGTTTTGGGATGAAACCACAGTCAGGTGGTGCATCCAGGCATAGACCACTCTATTGCTGAAGTCATATTTTCTGCAATCGAGATTGGAGCGGTTCACTTTAAGTTTGAATCTATTGTGTGCTCGTGTATTGTTGTTGTTGAAGCTGAAGTAGTCATTGACAGGTAGGACATTGTAGCAGATGATTTTATAAGCTACGCTCAAGTCATACCGAAGGCAGCGTAGTTCTAAATTTTCTAAGCCCAAACTTTCAAGTCTGGTGGCATAAGGTGTTTTGTTGCGAGCGGAGGAGTGGAGGACTCTTCTTGTGAAATATTTCTGGACAATCATGCACAACTGATCCATGGATCATGCCAAAGTTAGCCTCTGGAGGAAGAACCACCTTCTAAAGTTTTTCCTGAGCTCTGCTTTCTCTTCAATCAATTCTCCCCATCGGAGCATTCTCAGAAAGAGTTTTTAAAAATGCCAAGATCACATAACAGAGCCAATTTGATCTAGTGGCTAAAGTATCAGACTAAGTATCCCTAGGAGAGAAGGAGATCTAGTCCCACCTTAGGCACTCAAGCAGTGGTAGGTTTCAAATTTTTTTACTACTGGTTCTGTGGGTGTGGCTTGGTGGGTATGGCAGGGGAAGGATACTGTAAAATCTCCATTCCCACCCCACTCCAGGGGAAAGTTACTGCAAAAATCCCCATTTCCTCCCGATCAGCTGGGACTTGGGAGGCAGAGAATAGATGGGGGCGGGGCCAGTCAGAATTTTTACTACCGGTTCTCCAAACTACTCAAAACTTCCACTATTGGTTCTCCAGAACTGGTCAGAACCTGCTGAAACCCACCTCTGCACTCAAGCCAATCTGGATGACTTTGGGTCAGTCGCGTTCGCCATGGTGCTTTTGCTGCTGACAAGGAAGAAAACAACCCACAGAAGAAGAAGAAGAAGAAGAAGAAAAAAGAGAGAGAGAGAGAAAGAATGCCAACATGGCTGAATTCCAAATTCACCAAAGAGAGCCATTCTTAGACTTTGAACAGGAGGTGGTATTAAAAGTTTAATTCTTTCATTGGTTTCTGCAGACTCAAAAGCCTGGGAGAGAGGATTGCAACGCCCGGAATATTTTGGGAATGCTTTTCTGCTGAGATTTTCAAAAAAAAAAGAGAGAGAGAGAAGAAAATCTCCAAATGGTTCCAGGCTTTTGAAACCGAACCACACAGGGCAATTTTTTCAACCCCCTCAAAGTTTGGCTGTGTTTCTTCAGCTGGGCCAACGTGTTTTCTTCGCACAGAATGGGCCACAAAGATGGGTTTTTTTGTTTTTTTTCCAGAGCGGAGTCTTCCAACCACGGGCGCAATTTGGGGTCTGGCTTCTCGGCTTATGCCAGTGTTGTGTTAATTGCTTGAAATTGACGCACCCCACACCCAGGAAGCTGTCGGGGGTAACACAACCCTGCCCTAGATCTGGCACAATCTGCAGTTGCGCAGATGCATAGCAACAGGGGGCATTGTGAGGCCTGGGGGTGGGGGGGTGGGGTAGGGAGTGGGGAATAAGGCCACAGATGGAGAGAAACATTGTGACAAACAGGGACCTCTAACACCCCAAATGCAGTGGTGGGTTTCAAAAAATTTTACTACCGGTTCTGTGAGTGTGGCTTGGTGGGCGTGGCAGGGGAAGGATACTGTAAAATCCCCATTCCCACCCCACTCCAGGGGAAGGTTACTGCAAAATCCCCATTCCCTCCCGATCAGCCGGGTCTTGGGAGGCAGAGAATAGATGGGGGCGGGGCCAGTCAGAATTGTTACTACCGGTTCTCCGAACTACTCAAAATTTCTGCCTCCGGTTCTCCAGAACCTGTTGGATTTCACCCCTGGCGCTCCAACGCTGGAGGTTTTTAAGAAGAGATTGGACAACCGTTTGTTTGAAATGGTACAGATGGTCCTCTACTTACGACGGTTCACTGAGTGACCATTCTAAGTTACAACGGGACTGAAAAATGTGACTTATGACCATTCTTCCCACTTACAACCATTCCAGCATCCCCATGGTCAAAATTCAGACGTTTGCCAATGGACTCATATTTATGACGGTTGCAACGTCCTGGGGTTACATGATCGTCTTCTGGGACCTTCCCGCAAGCAAAGTCAATGGAGAAGCCAAATTCACTTAACAACCGTGTCATTAACTTAAGAACTGCAGTGATTCGCTTAACAGTGGTGGCAAGAAAGGTCGTAAAACGGGGTAAACCCCACTTAACAAATGTCTCGATTAGCGACATAAATGTTGAGCTCAGTTATGGTTGTAATTCGAGGACTACCCATATAGGGTTTCCTGCTCAAGGAAGGGGTTGGACTAGAAGACCTCCAGGATCCCTTCGGACTCTCTGATTCTGTTATTCTGTTCCGTTAGTTTGCAGCATAAAAAAAAAAAATTAGAGGGTAACGTCAGCACCATCCAATTCTTCTTTATCGTTGGCCAGATTTATATTTTTAAAACTCCCTTGGGATCACCATCTCACTCCCCACCATCCATCTCGCCCTACACGTTGACAACTTTTATATCAAGCTGAACTGACCGGTCCTGACTCAGATTCCCAGCTTGGTCATTGAAATCCCGTGATTAATCACCTTGCCTATCTTATCTGTTTGGGGGGGGGGAAAGAAAATAAAAAATAGGACGGCTTGTTTCCCTTTGATTACCGGCTCAGCTTTAACAACAGGAAAGTTGACTGGTGACTTCATTTTTACGGTGGTTGCCTTCCAAATAAGAGAGGGAGAGAGAGGGAGGGAGGGAGCAAGGGACGGAGGGAGGGGGGGAGAGAGAGAGAGAGAAAGAGGGGGGAGAGAGAAAGAGAAGGAGAGAGAGAAACAAGAAAGAGAAAGAGAAAGAGTGAGCGAAAGAAGAGAGAGAAAGAGAGACAGAAAGAAGGAGAGAGAAAGAGAGAGAGAGAGAAAGAAAGAGAGAGAGAGAAAGGAGGAGGGGAGAGAGGGGAGGAGAGAGAGAGAGAGAGAAAGAGGAGAGAAACAAGAAAGAGAACGAGAGAGAGTGAGTGAAAGAGAGAGAGAGAGAGAAAGAGAGAAAGAGAGAGAGAGAGAGAAAGAAAGAGAGACAGAGAGAAAGAGACAGAGAAAGAGAGAGAAAGAGAAAGAGGGAGAGAGAGAGAAAGAGAGAGAGAAAGGAGGGAAGGAGAGAGGGGGAGGGAGAGAGAAAGAGAGAAACAGAACAAGAGAGAGAAAGAAGGAGGGACAGGGAAAGAGAGAGAGGGAAAAAGAAGAGAGAGAGAGAAAGAGAGAGAGAAAGGATTGGCCACTGGGTTTTCTTTTTTAAGGGCTACATTTGGGCCATAAGGCAGGAGAAGGTCAGAAGTTCAGGCAGGAGCATGTGGGGTTGGGGAATGAAGAAAACTGTCCAATTAAATTGTCCATTTGGAGCAATTCAGATTTTCTGCCTGAGTTTGGACAAAATCTTTTCTGTATATGCTCAAAAACATCCAAACAGACCAAATCGCTTTGGAAATTTCTTGTTTGGTTTGGGCTGCTGTTTCAGATGGTCTTTCCAGTTTGATGAGTCCAGGTGAGTTGATTCTGAAGTTCAGCCAAACAACTTTCATTTTGAATCCTATTATCTATCCCCCACCCCACCCCCTGCCAGTTCTTTTAGTTCGTCTCCTGCGATAGATGGAGGGAAGTTTGAGAAGAATTCTGCACTGGTTGGTGGAGACTACGACCACCAAAGCTGACAATTGGGAAGGTAAAAATGGGAAGATAGCTGAAGGTAGCTGACTCTGTGATCACTGATAAAATTCATAAAAGCATTTCATGATCTTCTACTGGTAGCCCAACCATGGGGGAGTTGAGTTTTTGATCTAGCACAGGAGTCAGCAACCCGCATGTGGCTCTGGAGCCGCAATGTGGCTCTTTCATCTCTCTGCTGCGGCTCCTTGTCACAGGTCGGCTCCACAATTGATAGGGCTTTCGGTTAGGACAGGTAGAGGAAAAAGGATGCCACGCTAGGAGGAGACTCTATGGTGGGGGAACCAGACTTCCGGTCAGCATAGGAAAAGGTTGCTGTGCTTGGAGGACACTCTATGGTGGGGGAACGGGACTTATGGTCAGCTCCAGAATTGAACGGTGGTGGGGGGCTTCCGATTAGGACCTTTTTGGCTCTTTGAGTGTTTAAGAATAGAGTAGAGTAGAGTAGAGTAGAGTAGAATAGAATAGAATAGAATAGAATAGAATAGAATAGAATAGAATAGAATAGAATAGAATAGAATAGAATAGAAATTCTTTATTGGCCAAGTGTGATTGGACACACAAGGAATTTGGTGCATATGCTCTCAGTGTACATAACAAGACAAGATACCTTCATCAAGGTACAACACTTACAACACTTAATGATAGTCATTAAGGTTGCCGACCCCTGATCCAGCCCAACAAGGAATATGTTCGCCGTTCTTAAAATGCCCACAAAATTAGTAGGACTTTGGAAGGCTTAAAGCAGTCAACTGGAACCACTCCTTTCCCTATCTGCAGAAGCCATCCAACGAAAATATCAACTTGGAACCTGCTATATGTATCCTTTTGGAATATTTATGCAAAAAAAAAAAAAGAACAATATAGGATCTCTACGCGTGGCCGTAACTTGGCTCGGTCGACTCTACCTGTGGATACACATTCAAGAATTCCTGGCTCCCTCCTTGATCTGAAACAGCCTGAACCCATCGCCCAGAGGGGCTTATCAAAATACCATGTGGTGGAAGGTCCTTTTTCAAATTATTTTTTATTTTCACAGGCTTGGAGCATAGAAGGGGATCTCGATACAAGAGCGCCTACCCTTGGGTTTTCAGATTGATCATAATTGTCCAAACAAATGCCATTTCTTGGAGGCCAATACCACGAATTCCACTCCGAAATGTCACTCCACCCCAAAGCCAAATAAATACACCGTTTATGCTCCCGTCTCTTCACAGCAAGGGACGGCCTTTGAGTGAAGCCCAAGGTTCGGCCATCTTCAACATTATCTGTTCAAGAGCATTTCGAAGGCAAAAGTCCATTGAAAACATGTTAGCGCCGGCCCCTGGATGCTCTCGGAGGCCACTCCTGTGAGATCTGAGATGCTCAGCGAAATTTAGGAGGAGACGCCGGACGACGACAAAGATTAAAACCAAATTCTTGAACGAGTCCCAAAGCTAACAAAGGAACAGAGCGGTATAGGAACTTCAGCTAATTGGCCCTGAATTCAGATTTGGGTTCATTCCTCCTTTTATGACCAGTGCAAGAATTGGCTTGGATCTTTTCCATTCAACAGTTCCAACAGATTAAATGGGGAAAGGGGCTACATTCACCCCATGTTTGAAGGGGGTCTCCTTTTCATTTGATAAACCACTGCTCTGTTGTCAGGTTACAGGAACTGGGTATGTCTCAGTAGCGGGTTGCTACCGGTTGAACCAGTAGCAGCGGTGGAGAAGCATGCGCAGAAGTAGCGCGCGCGAGAGTGAGCACGCGCCCACGAGCGAACCAGTAATGACGGGTTTTGAAACCCGTCCCTGGTATGTCTAGTCTAGAGAAAAGGAGGACTAGGGGTGACCATTCCAATATTTGAGGGGCTGCCTCAGAGAAGGGGGGGGGTGTCAACCTATTTTCCAAAGCAGGACAAGAAGCAACGGATGGAAACTAATCAAGGACAGGACCAACCTAAAACTGAGGAAAATATGCCTGACAGAACAATTACAAGTGGAAGAAATTGTCTCCAGAAGTTGTGGGTGCTCCATCACTGGAGGTTTTTAAGAAGAGATTGGACAACCATTTGTCTCGAGGTCTCTTGCTCGAGCAGGGAGCTGGACTAGAAGACCTCTGAGGTCCCCTCCAACTCTGTTATTCTTGTTCAGCCTTCTCCTAAAATCGTCGTGTGATAAAAAGGAATATATGAACAAAGGAGGCGCATCTGGGAAAACCCCACACATAAATATACTCTGTTTCTATAAATAAATTAAAAAAATTCAGCAGAAAGAATGCACGTTCATCAATTTTTCAAGCAAAGGAGCAAACGTTCAGAGAAACAGGCCCAAATTTTAAAAGAAAGCTTAAAAAAAATAAATTAAGTCTCACATTAGGAAGGGGCTGGGATGGATTCAGTTTATCAAAGGACAAATGTGAAGCGAAGAGAAACCAAAACCGAGAAATTTGCAAGAATGAGAAACAGAGGGGAAACAACACTGACCTACTCCTCCCAGAAGTGAAAAACTGAAACTGACAGTCTTGCTTGTCCACAGCTCCAACTCTGAAGGACTAATCCAGATCTGATGGCCTGCTGCTGATTGACAGGCCATTAGATAATCACAGGGCTGAGCCTGATGCCAGCAAGAAAGAAAAATATTTTCTTGTTCCTTCCTTGGAGGATTGACTAGAAGGCCTGGTGATTTAATTACGTGGCTCTAAAGTGTCAGCTGAGCTTTGATCAACCTGGAGAATCACAAAGAAGGAACATTGGGGTATATCTTCCACGTATCTTGAATTATAACTCTCAGTAACCAACCGTCAATAGCCAACAGCAATGGTCTCTGGGGGCTTTAGTTGAAGAAATCTAGAAGACACCAACTTGTCTATCCCAGGAGTCAGCAACACTGGGCTCTGGAGCCGCGTGTGGCTCTTTCATCCCTCTGCTGCAGCTCCCTCTCTCCAGTTGGCTCCACAGTTGATAGAGCTTTCAGTTAGGACAGGTAGAGGAAAAAGGACACCTGTTCTGTTTCCCTCCCCCCAATACTCCCAGCAAAGAGTCAGTCAGAGGCCTTCTTTTCTCCTTTTATTTACATAGATATATGTCCTGGCCACATCCACCCACGGGCCTGCCAAGTTTCTGGAGATAACGAGGAAATTATAGATAAGGCCAGAATTACTCACGAATATATTCTTCCCTCCATTGATACAGTTTGCCCGCGCAAATTCATTGCTTTGTCCAAGACAAAAAACCAGGAAGTCCCGCCTCCTATTTATAGTCTCTGCAGATGTCACTGCATGACAATTATTACTTGGCTTTATCCCAACGCTGCTTCTGCTACGCGCGCCGGTCACGTCTGCGCAGTCTTGCATCACTCCAAAACTGTTCTTGGGGCGTTGCCAAATCAGAAGAAGGCTCCAGAGAATCAGGCCTTGCCGGCACCTCCTCCTCCCTTTGAGTGGGTGCCAGGGAGGGAAAGGGCTCAAGAGAAGCAGGGCTTGCCAGGTCTTCTCCCTCACTTTCTGAATCATCCGAGTCCAGGAGTCCGGGTCCAGGAACCTGGGTCACAACAACACCGCACTAGACAGTTTGAGGTCTGTTATTCTATTTTAAACCTCATCTCATCTCCTTGTGAATATCTCAAATAGTTCCTGTTGGCCACCGGGTGACCCCAAATTCTGGACTAGATGGATCTTTGGTGTAGATCCAATCTCACAACCTCTTCCAAATGTAATCCCTTACTGGGTTGTTGTTTTTTTCCAGCAATGCGCCCTTTTCAAATCCGCCTGTAAATGGAACAAAGAATCTTCCCTCCCTTCTGCCAGTCGGATTTTAAACATTTGCTACACAAATGTGTCCCAGGAGATAGGACAACCTTAAAAAAAAAAAAAGAAAGCTCAACCATTGGGGAGTTTGGCAGAGTTTTAGCAGCCCGCCCCCCCACTTCTGGGTTGATTTAATGGATGTCGTCAAACTTTAGTGCTGTGTTCAGTATGAACTTCCCTTGCATTGGCTTTGTCTGAGGATGGCTTTCTCTCCCTTGCAGATGTGTTAAAAGCGACGCTTGAAAAACAATACAAGATGGAAGAGAATTTATTTCCCAAATGTGAAACCTCAAAACGTTTTTGGTGGGGTTTTTTTTTTTTTTTTTTAGTGTTAAGATTGGAACACTCAAAACATTCCTCTTCGTTTGTCACCATTAAGTCTTCCTTTGTGGAGGGACTTTTGCCACCCAGTCCCATAAATGCTAGAAAAATAAAGAACGTGGCCGTAGACGGATCAGATTTTTTATGCGACACCAAATGGGGGTAGGTTAGCCTTTCTCAACTTTCCAGAGGGATGAGCCACCTTTTCTACAATCCCCCCAAAACAAGGCGATGGCTGCCAATTACGGGCACTGAGTCTGCCATTCATCTGGAGGGACCAGGCTGGCCATAGCTGAATCAGCCAAATGCAAGAGTTACGGTTAGCAAATACGATTCATCCTATAACACCAAGGCATTTATTTATGGGTCAGCGATGAGCAGGAAAACAGGAAACTTCCATGTTCTGTTAACCACAGGCTATCCTTATGTCAAAACCAAAAATTATAGTCAGCTCAGGATGAGCGGAAAAAAAAAAAGCCAAGGTTGTAAACCACAATTATGCCTTGTTTCAAGAAACCCGGTCTGAGGGCAAATGAATGCTGGTCTTTTGATTCTTTCAAAAGCCTTCTTCTAAACCCTACAATGAACTAGGGACTAGGTATGTCTAGTCCAGAGGTGGGTTTCAGCAGGTTCTGACCAGTTCTGGAGAACTGGTTGCATAAATTTTGAGTAGTTCAGAGAACCGGTAGTAAAAATTTTGACTGGCCCCACCCTCATCTATTTTCTGCCTCCCAAGTCCCAGCTGATTGGGAGGAAATGGGGATTTTGCAGTACCTTTCCCCTGGAGTGGGATGGGAATGGAGATTTTACAGTATCCTTCCACTGCCATGCCTACCAAGCTACGCCCACCAAGCCATGCCACGCCCACCAAGCCACACCCACAGAACTGTTAGTAAACATTTTTGAAACCCACCACTAGTCTAGTCTAACGAAGAGGAGGATTAGAAGTGACATAATAGCTATCTTCCAATACTTGGAGGGCTGTTATGGGGAAGGAGGGACGAGATGGCTCAGTGGCTAAGACACTGAGCTTGTCGATCGAAAGGTTGGCAGTTTGGCAGTTCAGCGATTCGAATCCCTAGTGCCGCGTAACTTTTCCCATTACTTTCCCAGCTTCTGCCAACCTAGCAGTTCGAAAGCACGTAAAAAATGCAAGTAAAAAAAATAGGGACCACCTTTGGTGGGAAGGTAACAGCGTTCCGTGCGTCTTTGGCATTTAGTTCATGCAGGCCACATGACCAGGGAGACGTCTTCGGAAAGCGCTGGCTCTTTGGCTTAGAAATGGAGATGAGCACCGCCCCTAGAGTTGGGAATGACTAGCACATATGTGTGAGGGGAATCTTTACCTTTTACCTATGGGGAAGAGGGAGTCAAGCTATTCTCCAAAGCACCTGAAGGCAAGACAAGAAGCAACGGATGGAAATGAATCAAGGAGAGAAGCAACCTAGCACTAAAGACAAATTTCCTGGCAGTGAAAACAATCAATCAGTGGAACGACTTGTCTTCAGAGCTGTGGGTTCTCCAACATGGGAAGTTTGCAAGAAAAGATTGGACATCCCTTGGTCCTGGATGATATAAGGATTCCTGTCTTGGGCAGGGGGTTTGATTAGAAGACCTCCAAGGTCTCTTCCATTACAAGGAAGTGGGCAGAAAAAAAAAACCATGGAACTAAACAACCCTCTGAATATTCTCAATTTTTTATTTGGGAGCCTTGACCCAGTCATTGCTTCTGACCACTAGGGGTCACTCCGAAGCTTCCAAAAAAAAAAAAACATTAGCAAAACAAGCTATTCCTTCAGTTTTTCTGTACTTATTGGAAATACCTAATAATTTGTATAAGGGAGAATCAAAAAAAAAAAAAAGTAGAAACAGAGGTCAGAGTTGGGAATTGAAAAGAGAAAAATTGAGGATGGGATTTGGTGGGTGTGAAGTGCGAGTCTTAGATGCAAAATTGTAGCTCTAGGGAGCCAAATGGTTCTGGGGATAGGATCTCCATTCTGAGATTAGATCTAAAATGCCACCCTCCGTCTCACACATCTAGGATGTCCTGCAGCAAAATGCAAGGATTAAAAGAGCATTTCAGGCAAGCACATAAATTAAAGGGACAGCCCCCCCCACCTTGAATTTATTTTTATTTATTTTTATTTATTTATTTTGTCAATCATATATAAGATAACAGGTAAAAGTATAAACATAATTTGGATCCATGAAAAAAGTAAGTCAAAATGAAATATTAGGACAAGGACGGTAGGCACCTTGGTGCACTTATGCACATCCCTTACAGACCTCTTAGGAATGAGGTGAGGTCAGCAGTAGACAGTTTAAGCTTAAAGTTTTGGGGGTTTGGGGAAGAAACTACGGAGCCAGGTAGTGCATTCCAGGCATTGACCACTCTGTTACTGAAGTTGTATTTTCTGCAATCGAGTTTGGAGCAATTATTTGCACGTGTATTGTTGTGGTATTTTCAGGTAACCTTAGCAGTTTGGGGGGTACAGGAGGATGAAGAAGACTTCATTGATGCTTTCTGAGCTTGCAGATGTTTTAAAAAACAACTAGATATCATCATCAGGCCTAGAAGGGAGAGGAGTTTTGGAGGAGGAGGAGGAGGGAGAGGAGGAAGAGGGGGAAGAGGAGGAGTGTGAAGAGGGGGAAGAGGAGGAGGAAGGAGAAGGAGAAGGGGAAGGAAAAGGAAAAGGAGAAGGAGAAGGAGAAGGAGAAGGAGAAGGAGAAGGAGAAGGAGAAGAAGAAGATCCTAGATGATCTCTTAGCTTGGTTGTTTTCTTGCAACCATTTCATACCATAAACTGAAAGAATTCTCCCTGTGCCAAGGTAATTTGGGCAAGGGTATTTCCTGCTTTTGCAAAGTCCAGCCAGTTCATCTTTACACTTGTCATCACAACAGGAAATCCTTTTTTCTTTTTTAAAGGACAACTTCTTTGCTTTAAACAACTCAGTATTCAACCCGTGGTCTAAGAACCTGAAGAATTCGATGGTCATTCAAGGAAACCCCCCCACCCACCCAAATTTAAGCCCCTTGAACCAAAGACTCCAAGCCCTTGGAGGGGAAAGAGATGCTAAAGGAGCCTAAAGGCCATTTGATGAGGTGTTGGAAGAACACATTGAACCTTCTAGTGCTGTTTTTTTAGTAGCTTAAACTTGGAGAATTCCATTATTTTCACCCTGCCAAGGTGTGACTTGGACGAGGTTCCTCTGCCATTTCGTGGGAGAAGGAAGTGTGCTGCCAAATGAAACAGAGGGAAAAGGAGGGCTGTGCTTATGCCCACCTGGCTCGGGAGAAATTAATTTTTCTTCCGCTCCATCCTGAAATTCAGACAGTTCTTGAGTGTGTTTCAAGTGTCCCACGCTGTAACACGGACACCCTGTCTTTCTGTTCCCCCATTTCCAGTAAGGGAATTTTCGCTTGTCTCCTAACAGGAGCAAGGCTGAGTTTCCAATTTGCAAATTACAGAGCCACGTGAAACCTACTTATTCATAAGAGAAATATTTAACCGTAAATGCCCTTCTTCCCAGCGTCTTTGATTGATTTGCCCCAAAGATTCGCCAACTTGGTGGAGAAAGAGAGAGAAAGAGAGAGAAAAGGGGTGGATGGGAAGCACAACCGTTAATTTTCACTTCTTATTTTCTCCCCGTGCCATAGAAGCCCAATTCTAAAGCAACAGATGTACAGATGTTTGAAAACATCTGGATCCCAGCTGGACTTGCAGCTGGACTCCGTCAGCTGCAGATTGCCAAGTCTTACAAATATTGTCGGAAGGAGGGCCATAAATAAGTTATCCATCCCGAACAGATGACACCGTCCACCCTTGTTCTCCTTTCGCTACCACTTTGGCAAACAGATATTTTGGAAGGTTCCGGATTCCAAGCCCGGCGTAATTTTCCATATTTCATTTCTTTCTTTTAAAAAAAAAAACAAA
Organism: Ahaetulla prasina; assembly: GCF_028640845.1. Taxonomy (NCBI): domain Eukaryota; kingdom Metazoa; phylum Chordata; class Lepidosauria; order Squamata; family Colubridae; genus Ahaetulla; species Ahaetulla prasina. The sequence goes on from NC_080550.1 coordinate 3,066,028, forward strand.
AAACTCCACAAATGGCACATCTTCGGTCTCAGCTACACCGTGAGGTCTTCCAAAATGTTCTCGCCGTCACAAAACGGGAACGTGTTTTCTTGGCACGGAAAAATCTTCCGTATCCCTAAGGGGGAAATGCAGGAAAAGATTCTGCGGGCATCCTTTTTTTTTTCCTTGAGAAGGTAGCTTTCCAAATGCAGGGAAGAGTTTACGCAGAGCGATAGTTAAAGATATGGGCCCCTAAATTGACCCGTGTGGAACAGTCCACCAAGATGGTTCATTTATGGGCTTGGAATGCGCTTTGGGAGGAAGAAAACTGAAAGAGGATGGCTAGGAAAGATTCCTTTTTCAAAGGTGCTTCCATATTTTAATCAAAGGCTGCTCCCTGGTGGACACAGGCAAACCAATTTAAAGACAGAAAACTGATCTGTGCCTTTCAAAACAAAACAAAACAAAAGTCAGAACTTGTTACAGCAAACGAGTACAGGATTCAACTCTTGTCAGATTTTTTTTCCACAGAAATTTGGGATATTCAGTCCACAGAGAGAGGACACTGTCTTTCGCTAGCATTTATTCATTTTAGAGTAGAGTAGAGTAGAGTAGAGTAGAGTACAGTATAGTAGAGTAGTGTAGAATAGAATAGAATAGAATAGAATAGAATAGAATAGAATAGAATAGAATAGAATAGAATGGAATGGAATGGAATGGAATGGAATGGAATGGAATGGAATGGAATGGAATAGAATAGAATAGAATAGAATAGAATAGAATAGAAGAATAGGAATCGTAGAGTAGAATAGAGTAGAGTAGAGTAGAATAGAATAGAATAGAATAGAATGGAATGGAATGGAATGGAATGGAATGGAATGGAATGGAATGGAATGGAATAGAATAGAATAGAATAGAATAGAATAGAAGAATAGGAATCGTAGAGTAGAATAGAATAGAATAGAATAGAATGGAATGGAATGGAATGGAATGGAATGGAATAGAATAGAATAGAATAGAATAGAATAGAATAGAATAGAATAGAATAGAAGAATAGGAATCGTAGAGTAGAATAGAGTAGAGTAGAATAGAATAGAATGGAATGGAATGGAATGGAATGGAATGGAATGGAATGGAATGGAATGGAATAGAATAGAATAGAAGAATAGGAATCATAGAGTAGAATAGAGTAGAGTAGAGTAGAGTAGAGTAGAGTAGAGTAGAGTAGAATAGAATAGAATAGAATAGAATAGAATGGAATGGAATGGAATGGAATGGAATGGAATGGAGTGGAGTGGAGTGGAGTGGAATGGAATGGAATGGAATGGAATGGAATGGAATGGAATGGAATGGAATGGAATAGAATAGAATAGAATAGAATAGAATAGAATAGAAGAATATGAATTGTAGAGTAGAGTAGAGTAGAGTAGAGTAGAATAGAATAGAATAGAATAGAATAGAATAGAATAGAATAGAATAGAATAGAATAGAATAATAGAGTTGGAAGGGACCTTGGAGGTCTTCTAGTCCACCCCCCTGCTCAGGCAGGAAACCCTATACCACTTCAGACAGATGGTTATCCAACATTTTCTTAAAAACTTCCAGTGTTGGAGCATTCACAACTTCTGCAGGCAAGTCGTTCCACTGATTAATTGTTCTAATCTAACTTGGTTAGCACAAGGTTTATTTCAACCTAGTTGCTGTTGATCAGTGGCTTGTAGCTAAGCAAGTTTGCAGGAGTCATCCTAGCTTCTTTAACAGCCTTGTTTAAAACAAACCACTCCCATTTAAATGGACTAAAAATTGAATGATACATATTTTTTTTGCAAGTCCCTCTGTTTTTGTTGTCCATCAACTGATGGTGGGACCGTTTCGGGTATCTTGAGCATAGAAAGAATAGCTTCTAAAGAAATGTTGTTATCCTATTTTATTTCTCCATTTTGTCTGAAGGAAGTTTTGAACTTTGAAAAGCATTGAAATAAACGTGAAATAAGCTACTGAAATCCCATTGCCGGAGTAGAGTCATAGATTTTGAGGGTGCTTTGCTCTTTTCAAATGTGGCCTGAAATACATATCAGATCTGCATCACCAGAACAACTAGGCACAAGAGCAGTTTTTTTCCCAAACGCCATCACTCTGCTAAACAAATAATTCCCTCAACACTGTCAAACTATTTACCAAATCTGCACTACTATTAATCTTCTCATCGTTCCCATCACCCATTCCTTTCACTTATGACTGTATGACTGTAATCTTGTTGCTTGTATCCTTACGATTTATATTGATATTGTTTCCTGATTGCTTATTTGTACCCTATGACTATCATAAAGTGTTTTTCCTTATGATTCTTGACGAATGCAGCTTTTTTTATGTACACTGAGAGCATATGCACCGAAGACAAATTCCTTGTGTGTCCAATCACACTTGGCCAATAAAAAAATAATTCTATTCTATTCTATTCTACTGATTGCTTATTTAGTATCTTAGGACTAAGTGTTGTATCTTATGATTTATGGTGTATTTTATGACGGTTATGATTATGATTTATCACTTGTTGCTTGTATGTGTGTCCAATCACACTTGGCCAATAAAGAATTTTATTTAGGCTGCGCAAACATGGATGAAATTATTGTTGTTGTTGCAATTGTAATAAGGATAGCCATTGCATTTATTGGCTATCAGTCAACAGCAAAGCACGGCATTGCAGTTAAAGAGAAACCCCGTAACCATAGAGTAGTGAACTAAGTTTGCAGCTTGCAGTGAGAATACAATTGCACGCGGTTCTTTAGTGCGCTGTCTCCCACCGCGGCGTGCTCCGTGCACAACTGTCCTGCGAGGTTGTCCTGGGTTTGCTAAGAAGCATATTATATAATATTATTTCGCAAGCAGGAAGGGTGGCATCACGGATGGATCGGAAGGTCTGCGAGGAAGAACGGAGGCCAAGGCTTTCTGCACATGCCCAGAGGCATTGCAAAAGCGAGGAAAAAGGGAAGGAGGGAGAAGCACCGGCGCCCAGCAGAGTTGCAGAACTGACGAATTGCAGCAACCCTGCCAGGAAGGGCAGGAGAGGCACTGTGCATTCTGCGCAGGCGCGGACCCGGCCGAGGCCGAAGTAGAACATCCTAGAGTTGGAGGCATAAGGAGGCACGCTTACGCAAACGTCACTTCCGATGTCGTTTGACGGTCGCCATTTGCGGAGCAAGGGGGCATGTCAACGCCACTCTTCTTCCTTCTCTCCGGCCAGGGGGTCACGCGCGTTTTATTTCCCACCGCCACCCACTCCGGTCCATCCGCAAAACGAGTGAAGCGGGGAAGCCTTCTGTGGCCCCCCAACCCCCTTCACGAAGTCGTCGCTAATCCCGGATTTTATCGCTCCTCCCTCTATCCCCTTGGGGGAAGAAAAAAAAACAAAACCCTCCCCAGTCCTCTGAACGCATGCGCGGACGTCCCCCGCTGCCCTCCTGAGGGCCGGGCCAAAAGCGCGTGACGGGGCGCATGCGCGGGACGCCGTGCTGCTCCTGGAGCTCGCTCGCCCGCTCGCTCGGCGCTGCCTCCGCGGCGACGGAGCCTCCTCAGCCGGCGGGGCCTGCGGGGACGGACCCCTCCATCCGGGATGGGCCGCGACCGCCGCCATCGTCATCAGCCGGGATCGTGCGAGGCAAAACCCTGAAGGAACCGGGGGCGAGGTGAGTCTGTCAGGGGGCGAGAGGGCGGGGGCATAGCGAGGCTCCGCCCATCTGGACCCGCCCCGTCGGGTGGCCCCGCCCATCCCAGCTGTTCTCTTCCCGTCCTGAGCGGCCCCGCCCCTTTCCAGCCCCCTGCCAGATGCCGCCTCCTCTCTCCTGCCCTGGACCTCACCTCCCGTAATCCCCAGCCGCGGGTGGAGGGGATTATGGGACTTGAGGCTCCTCCCAATTTTGGAAGGGTCAAGTCCCAACATCCCCAGCCATGGGGGGAGGATTATGGGACTTCAGGCCCGTCCCAATTTTGGAAGGATCAAGTCCCAACATCCCCAGCCATGGGGGAGAGGATTATGGGACTTCAGGCCCCTCCCAATTTTGGAAGGATCAAGTCCCATAATCCCCAGCCATGGGGGGAGGATTATGGGACTTGAGGCCCGTCCCAATTTTGGAAGGGTCAAGTCCCATAATCCCCAGCCACGGGGGGAGGATTATGGGACTTGAGGCCCGTCCCAATTTTGGAAGGGTCAAGTCCCATAATCCCCAGCCACGGGGGGAGGATTATGGGATTTGAGGTCCATCCCAATTTTGGAAGGGGGAAAAACTGATGGGAGTTTTCCCAGCTGGGGTTCCAACTCCGGGCAGGTTGGATTTCCACCTCCCATCCCTCGCCTTCCTCTTTGGAATCCTGGATGGGAATGATGGGTATTGGGAGCCCCGTCCTTCTAGGGGACTGTGGCCTCTCAGGATGAGTTTCTGGAGTTTTGGGACGTGGGTGAGTGAGGGGGGGGGGTTTCCCCATCTCTCACAATAGGACATAGAATAACATTCTATGGGAACGGTCATCTTAGTCCAACCCCGAGACAGACCCGAGACTTTTTTCATCAGGCTTATCTGACCTGCTTCATTCGAGGCAGGATTCCCCCGTTTTGCTCAGGGACCTTGGCAGCTTCAGCTCCCCAAAATCCAGTTATTTCCAGCTGTAAATCTTAGATAGAAGTCCATCCAAAGCTCTTAGCGGTGATACTTCTAGAGAATAATGTGAAACTGATTGTCTTGAGCTAGTTCAGGACGTTAGTGTAACTCCTAGAGTCCTAGATTATGATCCTTTTTTTAACTAGAATGCTTTCTTAGGTCGTGGGAAAATCTAGCATTAGCTTCTGGGGTTTGTGTGGGTTTTTTTAGTTTTCTTTTTCCTTTTAGAAGTAAAAAAAGCGAACTGACACTGAGACATTTTGCAGGCAAAGTGTCGTCTGATACTGCATTAGAGCATGCCTCCCAAGTACGTTCAGAAAGTGACACACAATAGAATGGGTAGGCTTTCTCGTCGCCTGACAAAACCTTAAATTATTTCTATCCTTTTTTTTATCCCCCCCACCATGTAATAATTGGCTGCTGTACAATTATTACAAAAACACCACTAACTGGATGACTCTAAAAGACGCTGGAGGTCATTAGTGGAGATCCTGCCTCAATAAGCGTCAAATAATTGAATGAAAGAGATGTCTGACCCATCAGCTGACTTCAGTAGTCGGTCATCTGCATATCAATTTTGGCCAGTAGATCCAGCAGCCAAAGGATGAATTGCAAAACTTTTGAGAGCAGATCAAAATTGATGCCCCTGGGGAGAAATTAAAGACTGCTAAACGGAAGGTTAAAAAAACAGATTATAATGTTCACTTGGGTCTGAAGAAGAACGAGGAGAGAGGAAAATAACGTGGACAATCAAGTGTTATAGCTTAAAAAAAAAAGAGTTATATTACGGATGTCATCAGCAAAACGTAAAATGTACCATGGTTTGCCCGGGTGTTTAGTTTTTACTTTGTCTCATTGCTGATCAGTTGCTAGCAGGATGAAAACGTGACTCCTGTTTGTCCTAAATCTCCAGTCCACATCAACAGAATGACAGCGTTGGAAGGGACCTCGGAGGCCTTCCAACCCCCTGCTTGAGCAGGAATCCCTCTAACCATTTCAGACAAACGGTTGTCTGGTCTCCTCTTAAAAACCTCCAGTGATGGAGCACCCACAACCTCTGGAGGCAACACACGTGGTAAACACACGGGAGGATTAAACAAGTGTATGTTTTGTTGAGTGTTATAGTAGCTCAGGAGGACTGCTTTCCTTTTCCTTTCCATGGACACGTAACACAGGTGTTATATTTCTGCATAAAACGTGTGTTTCACTGCAGAAAGGAAAAATAATCCTTCTGCAAAATACTACAAAATATACTGTACATTCACTTGATCTTCCCACGTGTGAGCGGTGAAGTTGGTCGCCAGTTTCAAAGGTTTGGCTCCAGATTCACACTGACGTCTCCGCCCTGTTCTTGATGTGCTTCTGGACTTGACCTCTGGCCTTCTCTCCCTCCTTCAGACAAGAGCAGTTACCTTGCCTGCTCTGCTCACAGAGAGCTAGAGAGATCTCTGTGACATCAGAACTTCACAAGGCCCTGCTGATGAGAACGCCTGTGGTCCTGGGCCAGATCCTAGATCTGGAGAGCAGGAGCCCAACTGCCAGAATGTAACGCCCCCTCCCACCCACCCACCCACCCACCTGCCATGCCCCATGATGTGGTTAGGGCAGGCCTTGAGCGGCCTGCAAATCTTTCCGTCCCCTTTCCATCTGCACGCCTAGAATATCCTCCGAATTTGCCAGACAGAAGAGGACTGGCTCAAGCAGCCGATCGTAGGTATGTTGCAACTCGGAAACACCAAAAGGAAAAAAAAAAAAAAGCAGAAGGTAGCTTTAAGGCAGAGGGTAGGTTTTGCTTCAGTCACAGCTGGTCCTCTCGCAGCCCTGGAAAAATATGTAACTTTAGGATGGCTTGGAATATTCAGTTACAGGCAAGTTCACCGTGAAGCGGGGAGCCGGAGCAACTGCGACCTTGAACGTGCAATACTTGGAATAAATAATCAAGAGGAGGTTTTAATTGGGCGCTTAGAAGCCGGCTGAGCCTCCTGCAGCTGCTGCTTTTCCTGGACAATGAAAGGCCGGCTGGGTTGGTTGGTTCCCTCCAAGACAGGGTATGTCAACTCAAAGGAGCATCCGTTTCCCCCCCACCCCACCCCCCAAAAAATCTTTGAAACGGTATCTGGATGGTGGACGACAATTTTGCATTGTTGGGGTGGATGTTTGTTCCCAGGACCCTTGGAATCGGTGGATTTTTATATTCTTATTTCTATATAAAATACATATTTTAGGTGGACGGTCTTTTCTTTCCCCTTGTCCTTTCCTTCCCCGCTTTTTGCTTACCACTAGAGTCGGTTGAATTATCCGAAGGCCCGGCTTGGCTTGATTCTGGGAAAGTCCCTGCTCTCAAGTGGATCATCAGATCATTTACCAGACGCCCGAAGTTACTTCACATTCTGTACTTCTGAATTATTCACTCTTGTTGACGTTATCGCCGTGCCGTTGAGTTTGTTTGCATTCTGGGCTGTTGAGAGATAGATCAACAGAGTTATTTGGGGTGGGGTGGGGGAGAAGCATTTTGCCTTTCCGCTCATTATAATTTTGCTTTTCATTAGCAATTTCTCTCGGATTTGCTGGCGTCCTTTTGCATGTAGACCCTGGTAGTTTGGCTATGTAACGGCTACTGCGTTCCCCTGCTTTTTAAGTTGCTTTAGGTTTTCCCGTTTAAAATAAAAGTAAATCACATTAAAAAGATTAAGTGCAAGGATCGATATACCAGAGCCCATCGCTATCCTCTAAAGCAGGGGTCTGCAACCTTGGCAAGTTTAAGACTTGTGAATTCTGAGAGTTGAAGTCCACCAGTCTTAAACTTGCCAAGGTTGGAGACCCTTGCTCTACAGCAGGGGCCCTCAAACTGTGAGCCACAGCCCACTACTGGGCCACAGCTTATTTGCCACCGGGCTGTGTGAGTGGTGGGCTGCCTGCCCCTCACACAAAACCATCCCCTCTTTCTTCTCTACCCCCCACCCCCAGTCCACGCCAGGCCACCAACCCAGAAACATTGGGGAACACTGCTCTAAAAGTATCCAAAGAGGAATAATAAAATGGTAAAAAAAATAAACGCTAAAATAACTTAGAAGTGAAATTATTTTGCAGTTTAGTTAGAAAGATGGGAAATGAAATAATAGCAGAGCAGCTAAAACTGAACAGAAGCGGTGACTGACGAAGTAACTTCTGGAGTGGGGTGGCGGGGAATGACCACAAATGGAAAGAAATATCTAACCTTAGTTACCCAGGAAAAGAATGTATTTCATACTGTAGAACAGAAACTTGGTCCTTTAGGGACCCAAGTCCCAAGCCTTTAAAAACCCAACTTCAGCTGGTTGAATAATACCTGAAATAGAAGTTTTTAAACCCTGACAAAAAAAATGGTTCCGAAGTCATCCTGGTTACCTTCTTTTGCATCCGTTGCAAGTTTCAAGCAGCCCCCCCCCCCCGGGAGCATTCTGCCTTCCAGATGGGTCATAACCTTCTGGAATATGGCAACAGCCTTGCAAACAGCTGGCCAGCAAGAGAGCAGGGCAGATGGCCTGAATTTGACACTTCCCGAAAACAGCTGGTGGCGGATAACCCTGCCCATTAACCATTATCTCCCTTCTTCTGAAGAATCAGAAGCCTCTCGCTGTGACACCCCAGCCCCCTCTCTCTCTCTTTCTCTCTCTCTCTCTCTCTCTCTCCTTTTCCCTTAGAGATTTCAGGATTCAATCCAGTGAAAGGGAAATGTTTGAACTTGACAAGTGAGCCCAGAGGTCAAAAGTGCTTCTCCAGGGAGCACCTGCTGTCAACGCCCAGCAGATGTTCTGCGCTTACTTTCCAGGTGATGCTTCACTTGGGTTTTCTCTCGGGTTTCTTCTGATTGTGACCAACGCGCGCTTCTATTTATGCTCGGACAGGTCACACCCGATATGACCGCGTGTGCATCGTAGAAGCCCAAAGAAACAGCAAGATGTCCGACTAACCGTTGTCCCTAACAGGTATGTATCATTTTTCCTCCCCCCCCCCCCGCCTTTAAAAACACCTGCACGCACCAACCTCCACGCCGCTTACCCAGCTTCCCGTTCACAAAGCTTAGTAGGCTACAAAGGATCGTAGGCGGAGGCAAAAGAGCAGAGCAAAACTCGTGAAGTTTGTAAACTGGCCTCCACTGTTCGATTAGAAAGCCATGAATTTAGGGAAGTGAGATTGATGGATCACGTTTCAAACGGGAAGCACCACTAGGGTTCGTGGCCAGTTGCTGCACACACATGACTAGGCTATTTTCATTTTAAATTGCAGTTTCTTTTGTGTGGGGGATGTATTTTCATCAAGAGTTCACGTTATTCATAGGTTGAGTATTTGACGGGCATTTTTCTTGAGCTTTTGGTCCGGTTAATATTTTAAATTGCCATTGACTTTCCTCTCATCGGTTTCCCATGTGTAGTTATTGCCTTTCTGCAGCGAATGCAAAACCTGTTTATTTGATATTCTCGTGACTGGGAAATCTAGATTTGACATCCCAAGTTAAAAGCGTTTTTCATCTGCCATCCTCCTCCAAGATCAAACTCTCTTTGGTCTTGGCTAAGAGGATGCTGGCTAAGATACATACACAAACTGCAATGCAGTATGCTTGAAGGGCACCAGGTTGGAGAAAAGGAATACAGGCAATTTTATAAAGCTGCAAAACAGTCGAGCCCTGTCTAAAATATTTGTGGTTTGAAAGAGATCCTTTTTATGCGAAGGCTCTGTGCATCAGCGTGAGGTTGGAGTGATTTCTCCCCACCCCCCAGGCTAATGTTTGATCACATTTTTGGGGGTTTTCAACAAGTCAACCTCCTTTATGCTGTCTTCCCCTCCCCCCTGGCTACAGCCAGTCCTTTAACTTAAAAAGCAAAACCAGGTTTTTGCTGAAGAATTGCTCCGTGGGTTAAGATCTGAACCCTGTGCCAAAAATGAAGCTTGTTGTTTCCCTCATCTGGGTTGTGGTTGTTGTTTAAATCTTAACAGTAATCAAGTCATGCTTAGGATGTGTGGATGACTTGATTATTTTCCAAAGGCAAGATTAGAATCTTGTGCTGCTGCAGAATGCCATTTGTCAGCTGGATTCCTAAGGGATCGTAAGCATTTGGGTGGTTCTGAGTGGATCCTGATTCCTTCACCGGTATCAGTGAAAGGAGAATCTGCTACAGACCAGAGCCAGTTCAGGGTAGTTGGTGCAGGCATCAGGCGAGAAAGCTGGAGACTGTGTGAGTTCTAGTTCTGCCTTAGGTGCCAAATCTCCTGGCTCGGCTTGGGCCAGTCCCTCAATCTTAGCCCTAGGAAGGAGGCAATGGCAAACTGCTTTTGAAAAACCTCACCAGGAAATGTGCAGGGACTTGTCCAGACAGTCTCTTGAGTATCTTGAAAAGAAGAAGAGAAAATAATTAAGGGGTAATTACTATCATCAGAGGGACTCAGTGGCTAAGACGCTGAGCTTGTCGATTGAAAGGTCGGCAGTTCAGCAGTTCAAATCCCTAGTGCCGCCTTACGGGGTGAGCTTCCGTTCCTTGTCCCAGCTTCTGCCACCCTAGCAGTTTGAAAGCAGGTAAAAAAGGCAAGTAGAAAAATAGGGACCACCTTTGGTGGGAAGGGAACAGCATTCTGTGTGCCTCTGGCATTGAGTCATGCAGGCCACATGACCATGGAGACGTCTTTGGACAGCGCTGGTTCTTTGGCTTTGAAACAGAATGAGCTCTGCCTCCTAGAGTCGGGGATGACTAGCACATATGTGTAAGGGGAACCTTTACTTTTGCTTTACTATCATCAGGTTAAGGCTGGACGTCTTCACAGGACCTTTGTCCCTGTTAGTAACAACAGTGAGGAAAAGGAAATAAGATCAAACCCGCCTTCCTTCTGTCCTCATCTTGTTGAGTTTGCCTGGCCCAGGAATCCTGCCTTGATGAATGATAAATCAAGGATAATTACACCTTGGTCAACGCGCCTCTAAATCTGTGTTCATGGGTGCTGATTTGTAAAGAGAAGGAAGCCGCCATTTGTGGGGAAACTGAGAAGCATCTGCTCGGATATCAGCAAATCAATCGCAGGCTTTCAGCGCTGCTCTTCACCATCGACCGTAATAGCACCGAATCAATAGGGATTTTAGGATGAAAAAGGTCTCTAGGATTTCTTGCCATTCCCGGCATTTGAGAGACTTAGCACTGCAGCTGTTCCTCATCCTTTGATTTTCCGTCCGAATCGTGGGGGGGGGCTCCCTGGGAACTCCTCCCTTTCCCAAGCGAGCCATGATTTAATGAGTCCGTTTGTGGCTTCACGAAGCTCCTTAGCACATCACTCAAGACACCAAATGGGGTTTAGCAAATGTTCCCCAGAAGTCTTCCTTGGCGCAAGGAAAAGAGAAGGAGGGCCAGGCAAAAGAGGATGGATCCAAAGCAGAACTTTTCATCCCCACAGAGGCTGAATTTTCAAAAAAAAAAAAAAAAATCCCAGGTTTAATTCCTACATGAAAATAACAAATTGAAAGGGCCATCTCATTTAGTACAGCTAAAGGTGTTCAAACTTTCTGCAAGAACAGCATTAAACCACTGAAGTCCAACGATTGGTCTGTCAAGAAGGAGGTGGATTTCATGAGCCTCCTCTTGTAAGGCTTCTCCCCCAAGATTTACACTTGAGAAGCCAGTACAAAAGAGCTGCCAGAAACGAAAGCAGTGTGAAAAGAGGGGAAGATTTTAATTTTGTGGGGTCCTTGGCGCTCTCTGAGCTTGGTTGGTCAGTGATGATGTTACCTAGTTTGAGTAAGGAAATGTCTGCAAGAAAACAATCAAGCATCAAGGGTACCACAATCTCCTCCTCCTCCTGCCCTCTGTCCCTTCTTGCACTGATTACCATATTTTTCGGAGTATAAGACGCACTGGAGTATAAGACGCAGCTTAGTTTTTAGGGAGGAAAATGGGGGTGGGGGAAATCTGTCTACCAGGTATTCATCTGGCTAGTGTCCTTAGTCTGGTCAGCTTCAGCACATTAGTTTGCTGGTTTTTTATCCCCTGCTTGGGGATAAAAAACAGCTTCTAAGGCACAGCTGAGAGGAAGCAGCAATAAGAAAAGCAGGCAAAGCACGGGGAGAGCGGGGAGATTGCTTCTCTCGCTAGCGCCTCAGTGCCTTGTTAGGGCTGGGGAAAAAAAAGCTTCTAAAGAACAGCTGAGAGTCGGAGCAAAGCATGGAGATCGCTTCACTCTCTAGCGCCTCGTAAAAGCACAACGGAGAGTCCAGGGAGCAGGCAAACCAGGGAGCAGGCAAAGCTAGGAAGATCGCTTCACTCACTAGTGCTTTGTTAGGGCTGAATAAAAGCTTCGAAAAAGCTACATTCGGAGTATGACACAGCCAAATTTTCAGCCTCTTAGGGGGGAGAAAGGTGTGTCTTAATGTCTGAAAAATATGGTATGTTATTTAATTGGGCAAGGAAACATCTGCAAGAAAGCAGCTAAGCTCAGCGAACACCAAGGACCCCACAATCATCTCGTCTTCTTTTCTTCCTCCTCCTCCTCCTCCTCCTCCAAACCTCCCTCCCTTCTAGCACTGATTATGTTATTTAATTGGGTAAGGAAACAATTGCGAGAAAAGAGGCAAGCTCAGAGAACACCAGAGACCCCTCGTTTCAACTCTGAGCTCCAAGCAGTGCTTTAGTTTTATTTGTATTTCAACAGCTGACTTGAGGACTTCTAGGAGTTCTTCTAGGCAGCCAACATAATGTAGGGAAAAAACCCTGATTGACCCGTAGGATCTTAAATATTTGGCCCTCTGTTGAGGTCAACCTTGGATACATCGATTGTACCTTCCTATGGTGTTTGACTTGCCTCTTTTAAATTAGAACAGGATGGGCTGTTCGCCACCCCTTGACAACAAAATACGTGCCGTCTAGGAGCCTCGGTGCACAGCTGCTGGCTGGTTATTTTCCCACAGGGCCAGTCTGGAAAACCATGCAGTCATCCGGGCACAGGTTGCGTGAAGTTGAACACCATCCACTTCTTGCCGAGAACGACTGCTATGATTCGTCGTCATCCGAGTGCGATGCGGGAGATCGCCTTTGGTTCATCCGCGACAGCTGCGGGATGGTCTGCGCGGTGATGACCTGGCTTCTGGTGGTCTACGCTGACTTCGTGGTCACCTTTGTCATGCTGCTGCCTTCCAAAGACTTCTGGTACTCCCTGGTCAATGGAGTCCTCTTCAACGGCTTGGCTGTGCTGGCGTTGTCTTCTCACCTAAGAACCATGCTAACGGATCCAGTGAGTATGGAGACCAACAGTTTTGGATGCCACGCGGAGGAATCTTTCTTGACCACGTGGAGTCACACTTCCTATAATCCCACAGGTCTAGGACAAGTCGCCGCAGCCAACTCCCCATGGCCAACTCACCAGGGGACAGTTTGCTATGACCAACTCACCACGGAACAAAAGTTACATAATATTGAAGAAATGGTGGAATAGGATCATTAAAGGAAGGATGCAAAAGGAGGGACAAAATGAAATCTGAATGAAAAAAGATTACAATATTTTTAAACTTATTTTAAATAAATATATTCGTTGAATTGTCCTCTGGTAGGTTGGCGAAGGCAAGCTGGCCAACGCAAGTTGCCCATGGTGAGTTGGCCATGGTGAATTGGCCACGGTGAGTTGGCTGTAGTAAATTGGCTGGGGTGAGTTGTCCCATTCCGAATCCCACAGCCAGTGCAGCCTTGGGGATTTTGGGAACTGAAGGACGGGTTATTTGGGGAATATGCGATCGAGGAGTTCACTGTAAATAAGTAGCCTTCTCCTGAATCGCTGAGTTCTGTCTTTCTGGCTTTTTAGGGTGCTGTCCCCAAAGGAAATGCTACAAAAGAATACATGGAGAGTTTGCAGCTGAAACCAGGGGAGGTCATCTACAAGTGCCCCAAATGTTGCAGCGTGAAGCCAGAACGTGCCCATCACTGCAGGTATCTTGTCACGCTGCCCTTGATTTGCTCTGAAACCAGCATATAATACATAACTTGAGGATCTTGTGGCGCAGTGGTTAGAGTGCAGTACTGCAGGCTGCTGCTGCTGCTGACTGCCGGCTGTCTGCAATCTGGCAGTTCGAATCTCACCAGGCTCAAGGTTGACTCAGCCTTCCGTCCTTCCAAGGTGGGTAAAATGAGGACCCAGAATGTTGGGGGCAAGAAATACCCTGATATGATACAGACCTGATCTATTTTCCAGCGTTTCTCCTAGAGGGAAATGAGCGGTTCAGAAATACAAAATATAAATTAATAAAGTTCCTAAAAGAGGAAATAGATCTGGCTTGTTTGCTGTATGCAAATACCTTGGATTTTCAAAGAAATGGGTCCTTTGCTGGGTTCTATACTTTCGATTCCAAAATACACATAACGGGGTTGTTTTTTTCCCCCTCACTTGTTTTTCCTTTTAAATCCCATCAGTATTTGCAAACGATGCATTCGGAAGATGGATCATCACTGTCCGTGGGTAAACAACTGCGTAGGGGAAAGGAACCAGAGGTTTTTTGTGCTTTTTACTGTGAGTAGACATTGTGATTTCGTTTGCCGCAGATCAGGGGGAAAGCGGGAGGAAGGTTAGCGAAACGTTTAAAAATTGCGAGTCAGAACATGGGTGGTGTTTCGGTGCCTGCCTTGTGAAATGTTATCTGTTCTATCTCTCTGCCCTTTTGGCTTTTTCTCAGATGGGTCAGAAATGGAGGCTGAGCTTTTTTCGTTTTGCTGTTTGAACTTGGGTCCAGGGAGGGGTGGCATCTTCTGGTTCTATTTTATTTTTGATAGGCATAGTTTTTGCATGTAAGTTTTGCTTTGAGCTGCCTCAAATCATTGTGGAATCGGGCAGCTTCCCAAATGGAGAAAGTAAATCGGGGGTGTCAAAGTCAAGGCCTGTGGGGTGCTTAGATCTGGCCCGTGAGACTGCCCCGGTCCGCAGTGCCTCTGCCAGCAAAAACAGAGCTTGGGAAGGCTGCACGCAGCCCACCTGGGATCCGTTTTTGGCCGCAACGGTCTCCTGCAGCCCTCTGCCAGCAAAACGGAGCTCGGGGTGGCCACGCGCACACATGCAGGCTCTGTTTTCACTGGCAGCAGGCTGCAGGAGGCCGTTGCAGCCGAAAACGGAGCCTCAACGAGTGATGTCGAGCTGGACACACCCACACCCACCTCGGCCACGCCCACCCACAGCCACGCCCACCTACCCACCCACACACCCCAAGGTCAAACACAACCCTGAAGCGGCCCTTAATGAAATCGAGTTTGACATCCCTGAAATAAAGGAAGGTAGATGAGAAATAAAGGAAGGAGACAACGCGGTCGCGTTGAAGACGTGCCTTCCGAAGATTGATTGCCTGCATCTTCCTTTCTTTTCCAGATGTACATAGCTCTGATTTCAGCTCATGCCCTCGTCCTCTGTGGGTTTCAGTTCTTTTCCTGCGTCCGAGATCAATGGATTGGTAAGCGAGCACATGGCCTTTGACTGATTTATTTTAAGCACGCCTAAATCGCTTCATCTAGTGTAGCGATTCAGGTGCCGCCAGGCCGTAAAGGAACCGCGGCGCAAATCTGAAACCGTGGAAGGATTTTAAGCAGCCCTTTACAAAAGCAAGCGGTAGCATCCGTCAATAAAAAGCAGGGGAAACTACACCAGAATGATTAAAGCTGTACCAAGGCCAAATCATGCCTTACAAAGAGAAATAATTCTGAAACAAATAAATAAAATTCGGGGTCTAATGCGATTAAATAAGAGACCTCCTCACTCTGCTGGACAAGGTTTTTCGGAAGAGCCGTTGTCTTTTTTCCAGAGCTGGAGTAGTTTTGGAAAATGGATCTTAAGGCAAGAAATTTTAAGGGAGTTAGATTTTCAAGGGGGTAGATCACCTTTTGAAAATCTGGATACTCAATGGTTGAGAAGCCTGAAAATCAAAAATCAAAAATCGGCCGTTGAGTGTTCAAACGATGGGAGTCTTGTTCAAACGATGGGAGTCTTGGGAGATATCCACATTATTTTGCTTCCTGAAGAAAAAAAACTGCTTGGCGCGTTTCCAAAAGAGCATTTTGTTTGAGTGCTCGGGTGACATCTTCCAACCGGCCGATGTTTTTGAAAGTTTTGTTTTCAAAATAATTGCCTTTTTGAATTATGCATGGGACCGCAGCGTGGGCGATGCTTAGATCGTGCTGCGGGAGACAACACAACCTATCCGTGTTACATTTTGCTGTGTATGCGTGCGCACATGTGGCGCTGGAATTCCAAGGGTTTGCCCCCCCCCATCCCATTCAACATGATGGTCAGAGATGGCCAGCCTGCTTTCTCAGATATTTTGCTGGGGCAGCCATGAAAATATAATTCCTCAAATTCCATCTCAGCAGATGGCTGGCCTTGTCTCGCCTTAGGAATTAGCTGGGTCAGGCATGATTATTAGTTGGATAGGAAGCCACTAACAAATCCTAGGCTGTAAGGTTAGATTAGGACAATGTTTCTCAACCATGTCAGCTTGAAAACAAGTGGACTTCAACTCCCAGAATCCCCCTGGCTGGAGAACACTGGGAGTTGCCAATATTCCAAGTTGCCACGGTTGAGAAAGACTTGATTAGGAAGTCAAAAATGCTTCCTGAAGTTTTCAGGAGTGCACCTTAAATTGAAGGAAGTTTTTGAAGCCCTAAAATAGGAATGTCACCCTCCCAGACCAGTAGGAATCTCCTAAACTGGTCAACATATGTAATATATTTCCATTCTCTTTGACTCTCCATTCAACATGCCTGTCCTTCCAGTATATTGTACAATGTTTTGGGGCCTTCTATAAATGCAGTCTTCTGTATTTGCTTCCAATGATTTGCAACTCAGTTTTGAATTCTACCTCATAGTTCCCTTTTATTCGGACTGGGTAATTATTCGAAAAAGACTCGTGAATGTGGTTGTTCTGAATTGAAACTTAATTTTCCTTCCCCCTCTCCTTCCTTCCTTCCTTCCTTCCTTCCTTCCTTCCTCTCTCTCTCCTTCCTTCCTTCCTTCCTCCGTCTCTCTCTCCTTCCTTTCTTCCTCTTCTCCTTCCTCTCTCTCTCCTTCCTTTTCCCCCATTTTCCTTCCTTCCTCTCTCCCCTCTCTCCTTTCTTCCTTCTTCCTCTCCCTCTCCTACCTTCCTTCCTTCCTCTCTCTCCTCTTCCTTCTTTCCTCCCTCTCTCTCTCCTTCCTTTCTTCCTCCTCTCCTTCCTCTCTCTCTCCTTCCTTCCCATTTTCCTTCCTTCCTCTCCCCCCTCTCTCTCCTTTCTTCCTTCCTTCCTCCCTCTCTCTCCTTCCTTCCTTCCTCCTTTCCTTCCTCTCTCTCTCCTTCCTTCCTCCCCATTTTCCTTCCTTCCTCTCCCCCCTCTCTCTCCTTTCTTCCTTCTTCCTCTCCTTCCTTCCTTCCTTCCTTCCTTCCTTCCTTCCTTCCTTCCTTCCTTCCCAGAATGCAGTAACTTCTCCCCACCCGTGACGGTTATCCTGCTGATCTTCTTGTGCCTTGAAGGGTTTCTGTTTCTGACGTTCACTGCTGTGATGTTCGGCACCCAGATCCATTCGATATGCAACGATGAAACGGTAAGCCATTCCCCACCCCCTCCCCCAACGTCACCCCCACCCTCCGTTGCAATTTGGACCTGCCTTGCTCACAGCCTCCTCTCCCCCTCCACTCCACTCCAGCTGAGACCTTGAATCTCGGCTCACCCCCACCCCCATCCCCACCCCCCAAGTTCGCAGAGTTTCACCCAAGGCCCCCATTAACTTGCAGGAGATCGAAAGGCTGAAGAGCGAGAAGCCCACGTGGGAACGGAGGCTGTGCTGGGAAGGGATGAAGTCGGTCTTTGGGGGACAGCCGTCTCTGCTGTGGATAAACCCTTTCGCTGGATTCCGAATCCGGAGACTCCTGTTGATGAGGGCAAAGAAAGGAGCGCCTGAATTTTCTGTCTGACCTGCCCAATCATGCTGAAACCCACACGAGGCGTTCGTTGTATTTATTGGGGGGCGGGGCGGGGGCGAGGCGGGAAAAAGCCGCAACCTGGGGCCAGTGGACTTTTAACAAACCTACCGAACAAACATTTTGCTTGTAGCAAGCAGAGTTTTTATACCTTTATAACCTCCGACGTCTCGCTCTCGGAACGCGGAATGTGGCCACGCCTGTCTTTCGTTGAGCAGAACGAACCAAACGCCATGGGGAAAGGGACAGTTAACGCCGAGGAAGTCCAAATAGCACCTCCACTGCGGTTACGTGATTTTGGAGGAACTGCATAGGCCTTTTTTTTTTTTTTTTTTTTTTTTGCGCCAGATCTCTTCGTTAGGAGTCAGTGGGGTTTCCTCTTTTTTTCCCCCTTTGATTTCTCCTCTTTTGAAAAGACTGTTCCTGGAGCCACCGTTGTCAATCACGAGATGCCGTTGTCAATCAAGAGACGCCGTTGTCAATCATGAGACGCCGTTGTCACCCACAGGACATGCTGGAAACGGCTAGCCGAACTCAATCTCCGAAACGAGATGTTTCGGGATCGTGTCTGGGCGCCATGGTGTCCCTTTTTCTCTTGGTGCCCCGACAAGTCTTGCGATCTGTGTTAGGGTGGGTGAATAGCTCACACGGCTTCTGATTTTCCCACTAGAGGACCCAAAGCTTGCACAGGGTGAGGTTTCCAATTTCCTCACCTCACCGGATCATTCCATTTTAGGTTCAGTTCAGTGCTAAATAGGAAGCAACCATACGGACAAGTATGTTTTATTGTCCTCCGTTTAAGGGAAGTCCTTCTCTGCTATTTGAGGAGGTCGAGAATGAATTTTAAAGGAAAGCAACGGAAGTCGAAACCTCTCAGTCAGCAAACTCTCCGTTGTCTCTTTCATGTCACTGCACCGGGTCGTCGTCAAATAGGCTGGCAGGTTTTTCAAAATGTCCTCCCCACCCTCACCCCCACCCCTCCCCCGGGCACTGGAAGTGGTGCTAGGGACTCAGGAAACTGGTCATTGGAAAGGAAGTCTCTTCTGAAGCTCAGCAGAAGTTAGTCTGGAAGGTCATCCATCAGATGTTCCTCAAGCCAGTCCATTTGTTTTTGAAAAAGCTGCCTTAGATCCCAAGACTACAGGTAGCCCTTGACTTAACATTTGTTTAGTGACCCTAGGCTGGCTGGGGAATTCTAGGAAGTTGAACTCCAGGTGTCTTAAAAGTGGCCGAGGTTGAGATACATTGTAAGAAAGGAAGTTCCTTAAGAGGTTGAAAAATGCTACAATTAAGGAAATACCCACGAAAGACAGGTGGGCATTTAATTCCACATAGGATTCAGATCGATCATGAAATTCCACTTGTTTCCTAATGGTAATTATGCTTAAATTTTGCTTAAAAGTAAAAAAAAGAGAGAGAGAGATCACGCCCCCCCCCCCCGTGCAGCCTCCTTGTAACCAGAAGATTCAGTACAACTCTTGAGTATGTATGTGTATCCTGATTTTTTTTATATAAAAAAAAACCTAGCTTCTTAACTCTAATAGGGATGAGTTCTTTTTGTTCTGTATTGGCATCGCATGCTTCTACCCCCTTAGCTGGGCATCTACAGAGGGCAGCAGGAGGATACCTGCGTGATGAAGGTGTCGCACGAATGTTGGCGCTTAATGTGCTTGTATATCCGAGGTTGAGATACAAGTTCACCAGAACTGCATTTGCACAACAAGACGTATGGATTAAGGAGGGCTTGGGGTGGACAACCCCGAATCCATGGTTGACCTCTCAGAGAAGATTTTGACTTGAGTGAAGTTCTCTGGGTGTAGATGAAGCATTTGAGGGGCAGCATGGTGGCTCAGCAGTCAAAGACGCTGGGCTACTAAGCTGGAAAGTTGGGAGCCCCGGTTTGAGACCCGAGTGCCACATGATGGGGTGAGCTCCTGTCCTCATTCCAGCTCCTGCCAACCTAGCAGTTCGAAAGCATGCGAGTAGATAAATAGGTACCACTTCGGTGGGAAGGAAACAGCGCTCCGTGATGTCATGTTGGCCACACGACCGCGGAAATGTCTTCAGACAGCACTGACTCAATGGCCTTGAAACGGAGATGAGACATGAGAAACCGCCCATAGAGTCAGCAACAACTAGTGGGCTAAGGTTCTGCAGGAACCCCTTTTTAACCTTAGACAGAGGTATGTGTAACGGGCTTAGACCCACATTGTCATCTTGAGTTGAAGGCCGTAGAGAGTGAGCCTTCAGACAAAGGTAGCTGGCATTGGTTCCTATCACTCGTATTGGATCTCTGTTCTTGTGGATGACCCTCGCCTGAAATCCAGTCTTCTCATTCGCCCATGGATTTTGGCAAGACCAACCTTTGGCTCACCTCGCTGCTTGTTGTATAGTGCCTTACCTTTTTGTGAGTTGGGTTGCATGTTTATAAGAGGTGTCCATAGAGAGTGCTGTTAATGTACGAGCCTTTGCTAACATCCTTCCTGGGGCATGTCAGCATTTAAAAATACTACAGAAATGACAGAACGGAGGTGAGGAAGAAAAGAGGCACAACCACAGGTGTGTCCTTCGGTATGTTTTCAAGGACGATGTAGGTGTTTCTCCTTTTGCAAGCCAAATCTCGTGCTGCTTCTCCTTTCTGAGAGAACTTGGTCTACCAGTATGTCCACCATGGTGTTAAGGTGGGCGCCAATCCTCCCGTTCAGGCTAATAAGCCTATAAAGATATCCATGTATATTTTCCCTGATGTTCGGTTGGTACTGCCTGCCATTTTTAACGTCTGCCATGCAGAAGAAATATTGCCCGTTGCAAGTGACCAGGGCCTTAGTTAGGGGTAAGATAATTTAACATTTACAGAATCCGGCCAAGAAGTGCTTGGTACATCTTAGCAAACTCTTCTCGGTCATACAAACACAATGTAGGCAGTTCAGTCTTAGTTTGAAGTTAATCCTGGAGGGAAACCGCCAATGGAAGAAAATGCAACACAAGATAGGAGGGGTGGGGGAAAAAAGGAGCCAGCTCAAGATCAGTTGCGGTTTCATTTCTGTCATTTGAGAATTAGGAATATCGACTTTTAAGGACCTCACTCATATATAGGCCGCCTCTGGAGATCATGTTTTAAACAGCTGATTATGTCTCTGGTTTAGCAAATATGTGTGAGCAATGGATGGAAACGAAGTTCCTTGGTTTTCAGATCCTCGTTCTGTTGTAATTTTTTTTTTTTTTTTACAAAAATGTGGAATAAAGTTAACTGATTGAAGCTTTGTTGACTAGCATCAGGCAAATGGCAGCTTTGATTTACTTTATGGGTTTGGAGACATTGCTCCAAGGGAAGAGGGCACAAAGTCCCCAGGTTCATACTTGTCTGTCTCTGACCAGAAAACCATTGATGGAGCCCATCAGGAGAGAGAATATGGGGTTGACTTATGGATGACATGGTAGCTGTGTTCTAATATTTGAGTGGCTGCTACAAAGAACGGAGGGGGGGGGGTCAACTTATTTTTCCAAAGCAACTGAGGACAGGACAAGAAACAATGGATGAAAATTAATCAAGGAGAGAAGCAACCTAGAATTGAGGAGAAACTTCCTAACAGTGAAGGACAATTAGGACAATTAACCAGTGGAACAGAAGTTGCCTTCAGAAGTTGTAGGTGCTTCATCACTGGAGGTTTTTAAGAAAACCTATCTGAAATGATATTAGATCTCCTGCTTGAGCAGGGGGTTGGACTAGAAGACCTCCAAGGTCCCTTGCAGATCTATTCTGATTGATCAATTGAGTGCATACTTGAGCTTCTTGTGAAAACCTAACTTGCCCACAAGCCATAAATGGCCATTCTGAAGTATTAACTGAATATATTGCTTGAAGACTTTTATTTTAAGTACAATTTATTTTGTTCCAACATTGATATTTTACAAATGGTAAGAGGAATCTCAAAAATTTAGATTAAATCCTAGGAGCATGTCAATCATATGTACTTTATATCTCTCCACTAGAACTATTATTGGGCTATGGCCATCAAACTGGTTTTAAGATCCTCATGGAGCTAATCTCCATTTGCTGTTCCACCCAAACCAGTCCTGTGTTTCCACAACTATAGATGGGAGTGTAACAGAAAATAAACCACTTAACTGCCGATGTTTTAATACGATAGTTAACACCTGTTATGCTAATAACATCGTGGGATCTTTTCTTGGGAAGGACCCAAGTGAGACGCAAGGTGGTTTTGTTGGGTGAGAAACGTAGCAATGTTGGCTGCCGTCCTGGGAGCAAAGCTTGTTGAATTCAAAAAGAGGCAACTAAAAAAATAATAAAAGAGTGGATTTCCTAGAGGATCTCTTGTTTGGGGATGACCCCCTGGGGCAAAAGGGTTGTTGGGATTTCAGATCCAGGGGTGGGCCCCAGTTTGTAATCTTCACTTCCTGTGCTGGTGGAAGGAGAAGGGAGCGAAGTTTCTGGTGAAGCTGTAGAAGAAAAGATGAACATGAAAATTACTTCTCATGCACGTGAGCATACGCAGCCATGATTTGCCTTCCTAACCAATCTTTCCTGGACCTTGAAAAAGCCCTTCATGGTGTGTTTGGTAGATCCCATTCCTCAGTGGATCCACTCCTTATCTACTGTCTTCCTGCCAGTCTTACTTCCTCACCACCCTTTCATCCAATCAGTATCGCCCACCCACTCCGGTCTATCCCAGCATTTGTATCCTTTGGGTCAACGGTCAAGATTCAACCACAATTTCCTAGTTGAAGCATTGAGCAACTGGGTACCTACAGACTGAGATGGTGTGAATGACTGAACCAATTGTGCTAGGCAGCACAATGTGACTTGGAAGATGCTCCATGTTATGGCTGGAAGGGCCTGGCTGGTATTGGGGCATATCCATGCTTGTTCCTGCACAAAAAGAAAGCCATCTCAGTCCAATCATATTCAACCAACAAACCCCCCACCCAAATAGTCTGATTTTAATTCTAGATGTCCACATTCCTCTGCCTTTCAAACTACAGCGAGCGACACAAAAGAAAACGGTCTATCTTGGAGTCTGTTCCCCTTGAAGAATCTACACACACGTCGAACTACAGTAGAAGCAAAGAGCATTGAATCTTCCTGGCATTGCCTTTTAGTTTTCAACAGATGACAGCACCCCTAAATTCTGACACACACACACACACACACACACACACACAGCCTTTTCAGTTCTCTAATAAGTCTCATGGGGCAGAGAAAGAACTAAGTTCAGCCTTTGTTGAATTCCGTGCCATTTAACACGCTGGTAGTTTTCTTAAAGAAATTTAATACAAGTGGAGTCTGCGCCACACAGTTTCATTTCTTTGTGTTATAGGGCAGGGGGTGTCCCAACTTGACAACTTTTAAGACTTGTGGACTTCAACTCCCAGAATTCCTCAGCTGGCACAGCCGGCTGAGGAATTCAAGAAGTTCGCAAGTCTTAAAATTGATAAGCTTGGAGACTCCTGTTATATGGCCATCTAGGTTCCTCATCCCTTCAAACAAAAACAGGTCTGGAATGAGCCCTCCCACAAGCCTTCCATAAAAGCAATGGATTGGGGAGCAATCTGGACTCTCTTGATCCTATATCATTATTTTGGGATTTAAAGAATTCCCTTACTGTGTAAGGAAGCCGTATTAACATATCTTTCCCCCCCATAATTCAACGTTGTTCTAGTTCTTTTTTTCGATCCCAAGATCTATCGGAATGCCCTTGGGAGTATTTTTAACAAGGTTGAAACTAGCCAAGCTGAACAAAGATAGGCAAATGGGACTGCTGGTTAAAGATATTGTGTAGACCTAACCCCAAAGCTACTTTCTCTGTCTCTCAGTTTTGCTATCCCACTCTTCTTTCAGCAGGTTGAGTTGGTAGGTGGCGCATCCATGCTTGTGTTTTCTCCACAACCATCACCTTGTGGTACGTTGGGCTGCACGAGAGGGACAACCTAAGAGGTTCCTCAGAGGTTCCTTCCTGAAGAAGGAGCAGAACTTGGGTCTCCTTGCTTCTAATCCAGGTCCCTTCACGTCTAGTCCAGGCCCCTTCACATCACCACCCATGTTGTACCTCCAAGGAGCATTTCTTGCAGCAGGCTGTCAATCCTGGCCATGCCGAAGAGTTTGATGAACTGAACTTGCTCTATCATCTGCCAAGTGATGCTTTGCAGCGGAGGGAGCAGCAGGAGGATGTCGCTGAACCTTCCCCGGGAATCATATTGCCGGTCGTTGATGTAATCCTCCAGGTTCACCTGGACCTGGAAACGCATGTTTTTGACTTTCCCTGGATCGCTCAGCCCTTTGCAATCTGGGACAAGGAGAAAGGAGAGAAACAAGGCAGTTGGAAATGAAGGCGAGCAAATGTCATCATTCCTTACGGTGGGAACCTGACCAGGAGAAGGGAAATCATCAGGTGAAGAAAAAGCAATAGAAAATTGGCTTTGGTTCAGGATGGAAATAGGTTTTAAGGCAACAATGGAAGGTCCAAGAAAGCTAAAAGAAGCCGAGATACCCATTGGAAGCTTGTCCTTTCAATTGTCTCAAAAGGGCTTTTTCAAGAGGCAACTGGACTTTTCTTCATTTTTCATTGGAAGGCTTTTCGCTTTTCATCCAAGAAGCTTCTTCAGTTTTGAAGAACTGAACCGAAGAAGGTTCTCAGACAAGAAGCGAAACTTCTTCAAGGAAAAACAAAGAAAATCCAGATGTCTCTTGAAAAAGCACCTTTGGGACAACCATGAATCTCCATAGACGTTGTCCTGTCAATTCCTATCATCTTGTAACCGAAGGGGTTTCGTGTTTTTTTTTTCCTATCAAACTCGGGACGATGCGAAGAATAAAACAATACCTGGATCAAAAAAGACTATGGCTTTAAGAGAGGCATATTCATTCTCGTCGATCTGAATTTCCCGTAAGGGCTTCACCAGCTCATCCAGAATCCTGATTGCCACTCGGGCAATTTCAAGTTCTGGACATTGCATGGGGATAATGAAGTCATTGCCTAAAAAAGAGGAAGGAATGTTGTGAGGCACATGATGATACATGATGATACATGATGATACATGATGATACATGATGATACATGATGATACATGATGATACATGATGATACTGGAACCCGTACCACATCTCTGACATTAATACTATTGAACGCGTCCAGAAATATTTTACTAGAAGAATTCTTCGCTCCTCCGAAAACAACAAAATACCTTATACCACCAGGCTTGAAATCCTGGGATTAGAAAATTTACAACTCTGCCGACTCCGACATGATCTGTGTTTAACACAGAGAATCATCTATTGTAATATCCTTCCTGTAAAAGACTACTTCAGCTTCAATCGTAACAATACAAGAGCAAACAATAGATTCAAACTTAATGTCAACCGCTTCAATCTTGATTGCAGAAAATATGACTTTTGTAACAGAGTTGTTAATGCTTGGAACTCACTACCTGACTCTATAGTCTCTACTCAAAACCCCAAAATCTTCAACCAAAAACTGTCTACTATTGACCTCACCCCATTCCTAAGAGGACTATAAGGGGCGTGCATAAGAGCACAAAAGTGCCTACCATTCCTGTCCTATTGTTCCCTTCATTATAGTATTATATTCATACTTTTACTTATACTTTTACTTATAAATACTTTTTTCTCTCATGATGGGTTATTGTTTATGTTGATGATTGTATATACTGTTGTAACAAAATGAAATAAAAAAAATGATACATGGCTCCAGCTAATATAGAGACATACATCTTTACACCAGGGGTGAAATGCTCCCGGTTCACACCGGATCGCCGGATCCGGTAGCCATGGTGGCGGGTGGTTCAGAGAACCGGTAGCAAAAATTCCTTCCCCCCACCCATGCCCAGCTGAGCCACGCAATCATCAGAGGTTTTTTTATTATTATTTTAATAATAAAAAAATATACCTAAGCAGAGAAAAATTCTTTTTACCTAATAAGAGAAAATTTGTGTATGGAATGGAGCGCTTTGCAACTCCCAGCAAGAGGTGCTCCCCCGCATGAGCTCGTAGCAAGGCAACCTGCAAATTGTGCAAGAGGGAGAAGATGTTATTGCTTCCTTGCGTCTTCCAAACCACTCTAAAGAAGCAAAATTTTCAATGTGTGAGTTAGTAAAGTCACCCACCGTCCTTGTGCAAGTTAAGAGTGTAAAACTCCGGGCAAAAGATGGTGCTTTGCTCACCTGGTCATCCAGAGGAAGTTCACAGAAAACGGGGATGCATTTTGCCCACTCCACGAGAACCAGAAGCTGTTGCTTCATCGATTCACATACGTCGTTGATTGTGGCGATTTTCTTCATGGCAATCTCTGCACTGTGCACAGGACGGAGAGCTGAATACTGCAAAACAAGAGACCAGGTAACCAGACCTCCCCATAAGGCACTAAAGCTCCCTCTTTCCCCTCCTTCGGTTCTTCCCTCCCCTCCTTTTCTATAACAGAGTAAGGAGAGGAATTTGCTTACTTTCCAATTGTGTTCCAATTGTCTAAGTTTGTTTTGATGAACGAATAAATGAAGTGAGAATGTTATTCTTGCAAATCCAGATTTTGCAGTGCAATTAGGCAGGGTTTTTTGGGGGGTGGGGTGAGGAAATCTTAAGAAAAAGTCTGTATAAAGATGAGAAAGAAAAAAAGGAAAGGGAGGGAGGGAGGGAGGGAGGGAGGGAGGGAGGAAGGAAGGTTGGTTGTATGGTGTATTTCTTGCCTGGAAAAGGAATGGAGGAAGGAAGGAAGGAAGGAAGGAAGGAAGGAAGGAAGGAAGGAAGGAAGGAAGGAAGGAAGGAAGGAAGGAAGGAAGGAAGGAAGGAAGGACAGGCATGATATTGAAGAAATTAGATTGTAAAATGTGCATTACTCAAAACAGCAATGATGCCTACGTCTGGAGAAATAGTCTTCAGCATACATGCCCATTTTAATGCATTTTTTTAAAGGAGCCTTAGATTAAACAGGATAATTAAATTTACAAATGAAAGCATGTGTGCATGCAATGGGCACGTTTTCAAAAACGAACAGCAACAACAATAAAACCTGAAACATCGAAGCAATACATTTTTCCCTTCCCTACTCCATTCAGTTTATTTGGGCATAATATGCTCAGATTCCGTAGGTTCCGTTGCTCCAGCAGGTGGCAATAGCGTTTCATTAACACTCCAAGTTAAAGATAAGAATACACCCCCCACTTCAAACAGATCATTTGTAGAGGTGAGGTAGATCAAAACGAATTCCGCATGAGTAAAAACCCTCTTGGGGAGTTTAGTGCAAAGTTATCTATCAGAAATAACTGGGGTACCAAAATAAATTCAGAGTTAAGTTACTGCAAGAAGGTCTGGGAAAAGAGTCTGTCTGTCTGTCTATCTCTCATCTTTCTCTTCTCTGTCTCTTACTTTCTATTTCTACCTACCTCTCAGTCTTTCAATTTCTTTCTCTCTCTCTATCAACTCTTTTTGTCTCAGTCTTTCTATATCAATCTATCATCTCTCTTTTCTCTGTCTCTCTCACTCTATTTCTGTCTATATCTATCTATCTCTATCTATCTATCTATCTATCTATCTATCTATCTATCTATCTATCTATCTATTTGTTTTCTGAGGTTTTCACGGGTGTTTGTATGTAGGTCTTTGGTTGTTCGGGTTTTCTCCTGTGTAAAATTGGAAGTGTCTTGGCGACGTTTCGACGAAGTCTCATTCGTCATCTTCAGGCTTCAGCTTCGTGCTTCTGGGAGCAATGTATCTATATCTGTAGATATATCTGTAGATATAGATACAATGTATCTATATCTATCTATCTATATCTATCTATCTATCTATCTATCTATCTATCTATCTATCTATCTATCTATCTATCTATCTATCTATCTATCTATACCTATCATTTATCTATCAACTTCTTTGTCTCAGTCTTTCTATATCTATCATCTCTCTTCTCTGTCTCTCTCAGTCTTTCTATTTCTATCTATCTGTCTACCCATCTACCTACCTACCTACCTAGCTACCTCAGTCTTTATCTATCTATCTATCTATCTATCTATCTATCTATCTATCTATCTATCTATCTATCTATCTATCATCTCTCTCTTCTTTCTATTTCTATCATCTATTTATCATCTATCTAACATATGTATCTACCGTATGTATGTACGTATGTATGTGCCTATCTATCTATCCATCTATCCATCCATCCATCCATCCATCCATCCATCCATCCATTCATCTATCACTCTTACCTGCTGTGCCATTGCTTCTGCTTGGGTTAGGATGGTGATGGACAACGCCCCATTGTCTTCATAACTGCTTCTCCGGATGCTGATCCTGTCCCGTTCATTCTGTACAGCTTTTGGGGAGAAATAAAGAGACGATGAAGAATTGGCTGCCTGTGGTCAGTGATTGATAGTTCAGTCGATGGATCGATCAACAGGCACCATTTTTGCCCTCCCGGAGGCTCAAGAAAAGCCTCCAGAGCCCAGGGAGGGCAAAAATGCTCCCCTGCCATGGTGCAGCAGGCCAACTAGGCCACGCCCACCATGGCCACACCCACCCAGCAACCAGGCAGAAAACCCCTTGCTAAAATTTTTGAAGGCCACCCGTGGGTGGCATACTCTATTCATGTAAAGGTCCTCAGGTATAGACATTGCTCATCGAGAAGTTTCAGGCAGAAGAATTTAGGGAGACGGATGTATCGGGTCTTTGAAGGGGACAGAAAGTTTTATTAGAGCCTCGGATTTTTTTTTCTTTCTGCCCCTTCTGTTATAATTCAGGGAGCAAGATCAATCTGGGCTAATCTGAGTCATTTAAACTTTTGGGGAAAGGCAATCGTTCCTTGCTGATCTGTGACTCATAAAAGATACTAGCAGAGATGTGCCTACGTGGAACTTAGTCTGACTCACTGTCTCATCCAGAGGCTAGAGATCACACAGCCAGCAACACAACACGGACTCTATCACACTCACGAACGAAGGACAGTTGGAAGAAATTACCTTCCTTTTTCATGCCTGCTCGGAAACATTTTTTCAGGCGGCAATAGCGACACTGATTTCTCTTGTCTTTGTCGATCACACACTGTCGACTGAACCTGGAACGGGAAAGAGGTTAACTCGTAGGAAAGAGAACAGATTATTTCCCAACCTGGGCTGGTTTTGTTTTTTTTTAAGGGCTGTTTTAGCAAAGGACATAGCATTTTTCCTGTTTCCCTCCCCCCACAGAAATCTCTTAAAAAATATGAGAAAACTATATTATGGAGAGGGCGTCTTCGTTTATTGCTTTGTAAATCATTACCTCTTCCAAGAGATAGCTAACGACAAAGTTTATGCCTTGGGAAAGATGTTTCCCAAGACTGCTAATGGTTGTGTCTAACACAGTGTTTCTCAAACTTGGTCACTTGAAGATCTATGGACTTCAACTACCAGAATTCCCCAGATAGCATGCTTGGAGATGTGTGGACTCCATCTTCATACACAGCCCACAAGTGAGAACTTGAAGATGTGTGGACGTCAACTCCCAGAATTACCCAGCTAGCATGCTTGAAGATGTGTGGACTCCATCTTCATACACAACCCACAAGTGAGAACTTGAAGATGTGTGGACTCCACCTTCATACACAAGTGTGGACTTGAAGATGTGTAAACTCCATCTTCATACACAACCCACAATTGAGAACTTGAAGATGTGTGGACTTCAACTCCCAGAATTACCCAGCTAGCATGCTTGAAGATGTGTGGACTCCAGCTTCATAACCCACAAGTGAGAACTTGAAGATGTGTGGACTTCAACTCCCAGAATCTAGCATCTAGCATCTAGCATGCTTGAAGATGTGTGGACTGCAGCTTCATACACAACAACAAGTGAGAACTTGAAGATGTATAGTCTTCAACTCCCATAATTCTGGAAGTTGAAGGCCGCTCATTTTCAAACTGCCAAGGTTGAGAAACATCTGTAAGGAAATGGGACTTTCCCGGACTTCCCTGAAAAAAAATGGCAGCATCTTTTATACCTGCAGGAATACATGTGATTCTTCCGGACGCTCCTTCTGAAGAACCCTTTGCAGCCATCGCAGCTGGAAGCGCCGTAATGCTTCCCGGTGGCACGGTCCCCACAGATGGAGCACAGCGAGTTGATCCCGTTTGCAAGTAAGCCGTTGTTGCTTGTCTCCGAGACAAGGGCCTCTACGAAAAGGAAAAGACTGTCATTGTGAAACGATCAAACTTTCAAGATGGCCAATTGCCCTTGTTAAGAACAATACCAAACGGATAAAGATAGCAACTGGGATTTCAGCCCGATCCAATACAGGCAATCCTTGACTTACAACCATAAATGAGCCCAAGGTTTCTACTGCTGAGCGAGACAATTGTTAAGTGAATTTTGCCCTGTTTTATGTTCATTCTTGACACGGTTGTTAAGTGGATTTGGCTTCCTCATTGTCTTTCCTTGTCAGAAAGTCGCGAAAGGGAATCGCGTGATCCCACCCCCGGGACACTGCAACTGACATACGTACATGCCAGTTGCCAAGCGTCTGAGTTTTTATCACATGACCAGTGGATGCTGCAATGGTCATGAGCAGTGGTGGGATTCAAATAATTTAACAACCGGTTCTCTGCCTTAATTATTTCTTCCAAAACCAATTCATCAAACTGCTCAGAAAGTTAACAACCGGTTCTCCCGAAGTGGTGCGAACTGGCTGAATCCCACCACTGGTCATGAGTGTGAAAAACAGTCGTAAGTCACTTTTTTCCGTGCCGTTGTAACTTTGAGCGGCCACTAAGTCAATGGTTGCAAGTCGAGGAGAAGAGAATAGAGAGAGAAAAAATGTTGGCAGCAGCAGAAAATCATTGTAAGCATCAACACAAAACTGAAAAGCCACTGAAATAGAACTGCTTTTAGCATGAAGTGTTAATACCACTTTATAATGCCTTGGTAGGGCCACACCTGGAATATTGCATCCAGTTTGGGTCACCATATTATAAAAAAGATGTTGAGACTCTGGAAAGAGTGCAGAGAAGAGCAACGAAGAGGATTAGGGGACTGGAGACATATAAAGAATGGTTGCTGGAATTGTGTACAATTAATTTAATGAAAAGAAGGACTAGGGGAGACATGATGGCAGTGTTCCAATATCTCAGGGGCTGCCACAAAGAAGAGGAAGTCAGGCAATATTCCCCAAAGCACCTGAAGGCAAGACAAGAAGCAATGGGTGGAAACCAATCAAGGAGAGAAGCAATCTAGAACTAAGGAGAAACTTCCTGACAGTGAGAACAATTAATCAGTGGAACAACTTGGCCTCCAGAAGTTGTAAATGCTCCAACACTGGAAGTTTTTAAGAAGAGATTGGAGAACCATTTATCTGGAATGGTATAGGGTCTCCTGCCTAAGCAGGGAGTTGGCCTAGAAGACCTCAAAAAGTCCCTTCCAATTCTGTTATTCTGTTCTCTCTCTATGAAAAGGAACTATTGTAGGAATTTAGCACCCACCCCCTCCTAGAAGAATGAAATATTTTAGAAAATATTTAAAAAGGCAGAATATATTTCCCTGGATGAGAAATGGAGAAACATATTTTAAAGACAAAGCAGCTTCCTGACTCCCCCCCCACCTTTGTCAATGGGCCATTAAAGCCTCAGCCAAACTCACTCATTTCCCCCCACCTTTGTCAATGGGTCAGAGGTAGAAACTCATTCTCCCCACCTTTGTCAATGGGCCATCATCATCTGCAACATAATAGAACCCATCTAGCAACTGAAACTCACCACATGGCACCTGGGAAGATTACATCAGCCAGCAAGGCTAGCTAAGACCCCCACTCCCTGGGAGTCTGACAGCCAATCAGGGTACTCTTCTTGTGCCCCAGGAAATTCAAAGCTCAGAAAAAGCATAAAGCCAGGGAGCGCACAGGATCTCAGCCTTTTCTGTTCAGGAACTCAAACCATGTGATCCTGACCACCATTAAACCATCTTTCCAAGCAGTCTCCATGTTTCCAGTGTCTTTGTCCCCACTTGGAACTGAACCCAGATGGATATTTCTTCCAACACTATGAAACACAACCAGAGTTATTAGCTCTCTGTTGGAGAAGTCAAAGTATGTGGACTTCACCTGCCAAAAGGGGATTTCAAGAATCAGGGGAGGCCTAAGAAAAATGACAGGTGAAGTCTTGGAGCGGAACTGACTCCTGAAGGATGGTCAATCCCTGAAGATTAAGAGTAGGAAGTTTTTGATTTCTGCAAGAGAGAAGCTATCCTAGAATGCTAAAGCTAACATCTTTCCCAATGCTTACTTTGTCAACAAAAGTACACAGATGTTGCGTAAGACCAGAATGCTAGATTTTCCTTTTATAAAATACATCCCCACCCCCTACCCAGGGATGTTAGCTATACAAGATCATAAGTACGGATGGGTGTGAATAGGTTGTTGTTTTCTTCTGCCAGAAACTTAGAGAACTGGCATGGTTTTATCTTGTGAAGTATCGGGAACAATGTTCAGAGATATCTCAGGTTATTAGTTACCTCTATATGAGTATATGAGTCATTATGATTAGCAGCAAAATTGCAATTGTGGAGACGGAAAAATAAATTATCCAACACATAGCGACATTGTGTCAGAGCAGAGCCTATAATGGAGATTTTGTTGATTTCCTGGCAGTGACAAATGAAATAAAAAATTATATTTGCAACTTAGAGATGCCTTTGTAATATGTTTTATTTTAGCCCCATTTTCCCTATTGCTGACGTATGATGTGAATGTGCCATACGATAAATAAAATAAATATGATAAGGAATAGATTATGAATATATCTATCATTGTTACCGCATTTTTTTTTTTACAAAATATATTTTGTTGGAGCAACGTTTCACAACTTCAATGACTTTAAGAAGGGTTGATCCTCATGCTTTACTTTTATAATGCCTTGGTAAGGCCACACTTGGAATACTGCATCCAGTTTGGGTCGCCACAATATTAAAACGTTGTGGAGACTCTAGAAAGAGTGCAGAGAAGAGCAACAAAGATGATTAAGGGACTGGAGGCTAAAACATAAAGAAAGTTTGCTGGAACTGGGTATGTCTAGTTTTTTTTGTTGTTGTTCTTTTTTTTATTTGCATTTATATCCTGCCCTTCTCCAAAGACTCAGGGCGGCTTACACTATGTCAAGCAATAGTCTTCATCCATTTGTATATTATATACAAAGTCAACTTATTGCTCCCAACAATCTGGATCCTCATTTTACCTACCTTATAAAGGATGGAAGGCTGAGTCAACCTTGGGCCTGGTGGGGCTTGAACCTGCAGTAATTGCAAGCAGCTGCTGTTAATAACAGACTGTCTTACCAGTCTGAGCTACAGAGGCCCATTTAATGGAAAGAAGGACCAGGGGTGACATGATAGCAGTGTTCCAATATTTGAGGGGCTGCCACAAAGAAGAGGGGGTAAAGCTATTCTCCAAAGCTTCTGAAGCAATGGATGGGAACTAACCAAGGAGAGAAGCAACCAAGAATTAAGGAGAAATTTCATGACAATGAAAACATTTAATCAGTGGAACGGCTTGCCTTCAGAAGTTGTGAGTGTTCCATCATTGGAGGTTTTTAAGAAGAGATTGGACAACGATTAGTCTGAAATGGTTTCTGTTTGAGAAGGGGCTTGGATTAGAAGACCTCCAAGGTCCCTTCCAACTCTTATTATTATTATTATTATTAATCAACCAATTGAATAGCTTGCCTCCGGAAGTTGCCTTCATCACTTGAGACTTTCAAGAAAAGATTGGACTGCCATTTGTCAGAAATGGTGTAGGGTCTCCTGCTTGAGCGGGGTGGGTGGGTGGGTTGGACTACATGACCTATAAGGTCCCTTCTCACTCTATTAATCTGTTAAATCATTCCTACCATCCATCATTACAAAGCATAAAAAGGCTTGCAAAAGACATTTTCTTGATACTCAATCACCCAGGATCCCTCTCTCTAAATGGTCAGAATGGCTTCTTTAAACCGAACGGGCTCTTTTCTGATTCTTTCCCCTAAATTTCACGAGAACAGTTTCCCTAGTGCGTCATATAAAGTTCTTGGATAGACCTCCTCGATTTCATTGACAGGATTGGTCCAGAATGGGACCCTTTTGGCTCAGTTCTCAAAAGCTGTTTTGACAAATTTTTCAAGAGGGTGCTTACTCAAGGCAAACACGGTTAATTTCAAAACAGCTAGTTCCTGAGCAAGCTGGTTTACTTATTAGCTCATGAGCAAATACCGCAGTGCCTGCTTGAAACAGCCTTCACCTTTAGGAAAATCTAGCATGTGGCGTCTACAACGTGAACTTTTACCGTACATCTTTTTGGACACCGAGCAAACCCAGAGGCATTTCGTTGCAGAAAGAGAATGAATGAGTTCCTGGATGCACTTCTGAATGAGACAGGCAGCTATGCAGAAATTTTGATCCATCAATCGAGACAGAATACTTGAATGAACTGAAAGGAGCTTGTGTGCTTTGTGCAGAAATTTAAATTTAGCTACACCTGGTAGGAGATGGATTGTCATTTCATATTCCATCTATGTTTTCCACTTAATAGGCACCAAGATGATTGATATCTGAAACCAGGCCATGAAAATGGATTTGCATAAAATTCACAGCCTCAGGATGTCAACCTATAATACCAAAAAAATAAAATAAAAAAATAGATTGTTGGCTCAAATTCCTATAAAAAGTGTGTCTACAGAGATTCTCCGTCATTTGGGTCATGGTTGTCCCAAAAGTGCTTTTTTTCAAGAGGCAACTGGACTTTCTTGGGTTCTTTTCCTTTGAAGACGTTTCACTTCTCATCCAAGAAGCTTCTTCAGCTTCCCCACCATCCAGTCAGAGCTGAAGAAGCTTCTTGGATGAGAAGCAAAATGTCTTCAAAGAGAAAGAGAAAAAAACGAAAGTCCAGTTGCCTCCTGAAAACACACCTTTGGGGTAAAAAAATGTGGGTAAGCCTGGCCTGGATGTAAAAGAATTCTGCCTCTGAAGAGTCTTATTGAAGGAAGTCCAACAGCTTGTTTAGTGACCGCTTGAAGTTACAACGGCGCTGGAAGCAGTGACGTATGACCGTTTTCGCACTTACGACCGTTGCAACATCCCCATGGTCATGTGATCCAAATTCTGGTGCTTGGCTACTATCTCATATTTACGAGAGCTGTATTGTCCTGAGATCCACTTCTGTGACCTTCTGACAAGCAAAGTCAACGGGGAAACCAGATTCACTTAACAACCTTGCTAGTAACGTAACATCTGAAGTGATTCCCTGATTCAGCTGAGACAAGAACGGTGGTAAAAGTGGGGTAGAACTCACTTAGCAACAGACATTTTGGACTCGACTGTAGTTGTAACTCGAGGTCTAGGTTTTCAACTTAAACCCCTGATTTCACAAGCAGTGGTGGGCTGCTACCCGTTTGCCCCAGTTCAGGCGAACCGGTAGTAGCGATGGCGGGAGACTCCGCCCAACCACCCAGACATCATCAAATATGCTCTGCGCATGCACGAGCAAACCAGTAGCAAAGGTAAGTAAAACCCTCCACTGTTCACAAGGTCGTGTTGTAAAAAACACCCTCTGCCTCCTAAAACTCCAGAACGTTGCTTGGAAGTCGGAATTGGCAGTTCGCTGCTAAAGAAATACTTCCAATGGTCCACATTTTTTGCTGTTTAAAACAAAAATGAAATAAAAGCTTTCCCATCCACTGTGATACGATCAGGTGGTTTTTCTGTTGCTTATCGAAATCGTGAGTGACCAACTGTGAAATCTTACAGCTTCACTCTCCATTCTCATAAAACCAATATCGGTTTCCCACTTTTTTAAGTCTCTGGATTTTCGTCCACCCAGGAACTTCTATATTTGTTGCTCTCCGTTGTCTTTTTAGCCACACTCAGACCCATCGCTGGAGGTTTTCAAGAAAAGATTGGGAAACCATTTGTCCAGGATGACATAAGTTTTCCTGTTTTGGGTTCCTGAGGTTGGACTACATGACCTCTAAGGTCCCTTCCAGCCTTACGATTCTCTGATTGATTCAGAACAACAGGCACATGGTCTCTTAGTAAAAAAAAAGTAAGTAACTATGATTTTGCACTGAACTGATAACAGTACAGTTCAAAGGAACACCAAGATATATCCAGATGAAGAAAAAAAATATCACACACAAAAAATGATGGACAAATTAACAAAAGAAATTAAAGAAAAAGAATAGACAGATTATTACATAAATTGGAACAAATGGTATGAACGGCTTGAGACTAGAAATAAAGAATATATATATAGGGGAGAATCTAAAAATGTAAAATATGTATATAACAAATATATAGAAATGTATAAAAGTAAGACTATTAGTGTTAGAAAATACAATGTAACCAAAGAAAAAGGGACAATGAAGACAAAACAAAAACAAAAATTCACGTTAATGCCCTCTTTCTTACGGTCTCCAAAACATGCAAGCGTCCATCACAAAAATTTGTGAAACAGCCCAGAGTGTCACCTATTTCCACAAAAAATAATACCACCAGGCAGAGACACCGACACGTATCGAGACGAACCTTTGAACAGCGGACACAAATCCAAGCTATACTAATTCTCTGTGAAGTTTGAGGGTGTGGGAAAAAAATCACCACATCGTTTGCTAAGCAACCATGAATCCTAGATGGCCGTCTCCCCCCCCCCACGCCCCCAGCAAGAGGAAAAAGACAGTGGTAGGTAAGCAGAGAAAGTAATTTCACGGACACAAGACTGCTAAATTATCTATTTCCCCCCCAGAGGAATGTTTGTTTATTTCCTGCTCTATTTCTCAAAGCACTTCATTGTCTAAATGAGATGGTTCAATTCTCTGGGCGCTATCTCGTTTTCCAAAGGCTTGTAGGAAGAACGTTCCCTTATTCCCGAAACCCACCAACCATCCTTAGGAAAGCGGTCATCCAGACATAATCCTAATCTGGGTGGCTAAATAGTTGGCCTTACTAGGTCTAACAAAGCAAGACCTTAACAAAACTTTTCTCTCCAGGCCAATCCAGGAAAGTTCTCCAGAAGTTTGATCGGCCATCAAATCCTAGGCCCTGGTATCTCCCCACAGCCCAATCCTTCTGTTCCTCGGAGAGTTCACCAGGAGAAGTTGGTACGATCCACCCTTCGACCTCACGGTCTCCTTTGTCCACCGAGAGGACAACTAAGAATACAGGGCTCGACTGGAGAGAGGAAAAGAAGAAGCTCCTCACCTGATGAATTTGTGGGCAGCACCCTCAGGTTTTCGAACTCTAGCATGGTGTACGAGGAGTCGAGAGACTCGGCATAATCTGGCATTTCCATGTCCATTAGGCTTTGACAAATCCTCATAGTTCTTGTCAACGCAGGCGGGCAAGGCCCCCGCAGCCCAGCTGTCAATCACAGCTAGGGTTTCTAACACAGAAGGTTTGACTACTACTCCGAGCTGCCCGGATGACAAATCATTACCTAGTTCCCCACCCCACCCCCCACCTCCCCTATCCCGTTTACTCTCTCCCAGCATTATCAGGAGGTTGGAAGGTATAAATGACCTAGTATTTATTGCTCTCTCTCTCTCTTTCTCTCTCTCTCTCTCTCTCTCTCTCTGTTTCTCTTCTCCCATGAATGTATGCCTTGGATCATGATTATATGATGCAGATAAGGCTCAGTTCAAATCAGCTTGGATTGCATCCTTAGTTCAATAGCGTGCAGTTTATGGCAATCCTTGAGTAAACATTTTGAAAAGTGCAGACAGTGAAAGATGGCCCATAGAGATTCATTTAAAAAACAACAACAACAACCCAGACAAAAACCATCCACCTTACGTGGAATTTAAGATTCTTTCCAGGGTCTTTCAACCGATGACCTGAAGTCCAATCTCCAGGCTGCCATGTTGAACCCAGGGCTCTCCTACCTGCAGCCCAACCTCCACCACCGCCATCACCGTCAACTTCACCTCTCTACAAAGAGAAATTAATTGTAGACAGAAATATATTTGATCCAAAGATACAATAGGTTACTTGGGGATATCGCCATTCATTGAAGCTTACAGTGTTGAAAGGTTTGGTGAAGACAGCCTGGAGCGATGCCAAGTTTTTATTATTTTGCATGAGCTATCATTTAATTGTGCAATCTATCCCTATTGATTTAAAGGAATAAGCAGAGCACAAAGGACTCCTTGGGTAGATAAGACTCTGTGTATTTCTTTTATCCTTGGACTATGTCCTGACATTTCCTGTACTGCTAGCATCAGCTCCATTAGATGTTAATTAGGGTTCATTACTCTTGCAGATAACATCCATGGTGGTAGAACACCACTAACTAGGGAATGTGGGTTTTTTTAGTTGTAGAGATCACACCCTATTTTGATCGATAGAATAGAATAACAAGAGTTGGAAGGGACCTTGGAGGTCTTCTAGTCCAACCCACTGTTTAGGCAGGAAACCCAACACCACTTCAGACAAATGGTTATCCAACCTCTTCTTAAAAATTTCCAGTGTTGAAGCACTCACAACTTCTGGAGGCAAGTTGTTCCACTGATTCATTGAGATGCCCACTGGTGTGTTACTCAGGAAATACGCCTCATGAAAGGTTCACAGTTTGCCTATTCTTGCAAAACGCAGTGTGACCGTTGCAAAAAATTGCTTAACTTTTCTCGCAATGTTCCCGCTTCGGATCACATAAAAACTGTATTTCCGGTACTCTTGAGTACCAGCAGAAATATTCTTGATCGGTGAAATTGGCAATTCTCAAGTTCCTTTTCTTTTTTCAGCCCATGTGACAGGAAAAGTCCAGTGTTCTTATTTGTTAAGCATACAAAATATTTGAAACCAGTTGGTCTTGGACAGTCTATGGTTCTCCTTTTCTAGAGATCTGAAGAAAACTAAATCTTGAATCAAACATATGATATGGAATTATGAGGTGGAAAGTCAGAGTCTTCAAATTTATGGACTGAACCCAAAAGGACTTTTCAAATGTTGTCTTGATGTGGGTTTCCCGTCCCACCTTCCACAAAGTTCTGATTTGTGATGGGGGGGATAAACAATCCACTTTAAAATATCTTAAGAACAAGAAGAGTCGTACGTGGATAATGTTATCATATAATTTAGCCACTAGATGGCACTAACCCAATTCTATGCAGGTGGAGTTCGAATTTCACATCTGCTATTCTGCTCATTGCACTTATTATGTGTCATTCCAGCATAGAGGACATGGATAAATGGTCTCAAGACCCAGGAAGTTAGATTCAGGTTAAATATTAAAAGAAATGCTGCAATAATACGAGCAATTTAACAGTAGATTCAATTATCAAGGTAGGCGGTGAATGCTTCTTCACTGAAGGTGTTCAAATGAAAACTAAACATCTGTTAAAGATACTGAAATTTAGATATCTGCAAGGAGCAAATGAGAAAACTGGTGACCTCTTTGTGTTCCTTGGCTACCCAGTTATTTGCCCTCGCGACAATTTTGCATTGTTCAATGGCTAACTGGGAAGAGAAAATTAGCAGTTTCCAAAATCCACTTAAAAGGGCAGGAGAAAATGAATGGCTTATATACGCAGAGGCCAATAAAAATGCTTTGGAAGAAAACATTTAATTAGAAATGGCACACCAGGAGAATGTAATTAGTAGTGTGAAATCAAATCATTAGAGTCTAATTTTATAACTACAGCAACAACAAAAATTACCCAAAGCAGACGGCTATGTAATCCGTGGACCTCTGCACTGGCTTATTTCTGAATTTCCATTCGCACCTGAGAAGAGGTTGCTGAGACTTCGTTTAAAAAACAGTGGTTTCTTTTGTTTCTTCCATAATTTCTTTCTAGAAACTCTAAAAGTTCGCAGGCTACCTATTTATTTGCTCAGTGTTGATTGTTATAAAGCTATAATCTGTAGGTGCTTCTGGAACAAATAAAGAACGATGCAAATTTCCCCCTATAGTTTGGGGGTGAAACCCAGGACAGCAAAACCAATTCTGAGTCATATTGTATACACGTTTTGTGTTCTTTGCAGGCCACTCCAAGAGATGAACGCGTGTACTGTAAAGGTGAAAAAAATGTCTTGATACTTTTCTCTCGGTTCGCCGGAGCAAACTGTGTTTAAACGAGATACTTTTTGCAATTATTTCCAAGCCGCAGCTCATGGTTTCCTTCGAAAATAAGCATCATCATCATATCATTCTGAAGCAGCTTGGAATGTCAGTTGACACCCAATTCATTCCAGCTTGGAAAGACTGGTGTGATGTGTCCTTGGCAACAAGGAAGCTCATCGGTCCATCCATCATACCCATCAGAAGACACGTAGAGCAGCCAAGAAAAAAAAAAGGGGGGGGAGGGATGAGTTTCCGAAGGAATGTACCTGGCACGAATAAGCAGGGCTAGATTGATATCTGTTTCTGTTTTCCCACAAACAGATGGATCGAATCCAAGGAAGGAAGGAAATTCGGGAAGGAGGACTGTGAGACAGAAGGGGAACATTACACATCATCATCATCATCATTATTATTATTAGCCACAATCTGGTTAGCATCAGAGGGGATAGATGGGGAACTCATCAAATTTGCAGATGACACCAAGCTGGCAGGAATAGCCAACACTCCAGAAGATAGGCTCAAATTACAGAAGGATCTTGACAGACTTGAACATTAGGCGCTATCTAACAAAATGAAATTCAACTGTGAAAAAAGTAAGGTTCTACATTTAGGCAAAAAACCCAAAATGCACAGGTACCGTATATGTGGTACCTTGCTCAATAGTAGTACCTGTGAGAGGGATCTTGGGGTCCTAGTGGATAACCATTTAGATATGAGCCAGCAGTGTGCAGCAGCTGTTAAAAAAGCCAACACAGTTCTGGGCTGCATAAACAGAGGGATAGAATCAAGATCACGTGAAGTGTTAGTACCACTTTATAATGCCTTGGTAAGGCCACACTTGGAATATTGCATCCAGTTTTGGTCGCCACGATGTAAAAAAGATGTTGAGACTCTAGAAAGAGTGCAGAGAAGAGCAACAAAGATGATTAGGGGACTGGAGGCTAAAACATATGAAGAACGGTTGCAGGAACTGGGTATGTCTAGTTTAACAAAAAGAAGGACTAGGGGAGACATGATAGCAGTGTTCCAATATCTCAGGGGCTGCCACAAAGAAGAGGGACTTGGGCTGTTCTCCAAAGCACCTGAGGGTAGGACAAGAAGCAATGGGTGGAAACTGATCAAAGAAAGAAACAACTTAGAACTAAGAAGAAATTTCCTGACAGTTAGAACAATTAATAAGTGGAACAACTTGACTTCAGAAGTTGTGAATGCTCCAACACTGGAAATTTTTTTAAGAATCAATAGAAGCTTCTATTTCAGATGAACGGTTGAGGCTCCTTATGAAAGACTTCTCCGATTCTTGGAACGGACTTCCTACATTTCAGTCTTCTTGACATCCAATGCCATCTCGTAGACTTCATAGTTGGGTTGAGCCACATGAATACTCCAGAAATTGCTAGCCTTCTTTTCAATGAATTCACTTGCCTCTTTGAGCTCCAAGATGGAGCCCAATCTGATGGACGATGATGGAAGTCAAATGGGCGCATCTTCCTTTCGTTATGCAGAAGGTCATTGGTTGGAGAGGATCATTGCGTGACCACAGGAGTGAGTTATCTTGAAAGAGTAAGAAATGACAACGAACAGCTATAGTACACTCTACTGCTCTGTTACAACATTCTCTCTTCCTGTTCTATGCTAGAACAGAAAGAGAGAACCCAATGGCTTAAACCAGGGGTCTCCAACCTTGGTCCCTTTAAGACTTGTGGACTTCAACTCCCAGAGTCCCTCACCCAGCAAAGCTGGCTGAGGAACTCTGGGAGTTGAACTCCACAAATCTTAAAGGGACCAAGGTTGGAGACCCCTGGCTTAAACAGTCTAAAGCGGAAGTCTCCAAATTTGGCAACTAAAATTAATTGCCTTTTATTTTTATTTATTTATTTTTGTCAAGCATGTGCAAGATAATAGATATAAGTATAAACATGATTATGAACATAGGAAATGGGTACAAATAAATAAATGGGGACAGTAGGACAGGGACGGTAGGCACACTGGTGCTCTTATGCATGCCCCTTACAGACCTCTTAGGAATGGGGTGAGGTCTACAGTAGACAATCTAAGGTTAAAGTTTTGGGGTTTGGGGAAGAAACCACAGTCAGGTAGTGCATTCCAGGCGTTGACAATTCTGTTGCTGAAGTCATATTTTCTACAATCCAATTTGGAGTGGTTTACCTTAAGTTTGTATCTATTATGCGGTCATGTATTATTGCAGTTGAAGCTGAAGTAGTCATTGACAGGTAGGACATTGTAGCAGATATTTTTATCTACTATGTTTAGGTCAGACCGAAGGTGGCATAGTTCTAAGTTGTCTAAGCCCAAAATTTCAAGTCTGGTGGCATAAGGTATTCTGTTGTGAGAAAAGGAGTGGAGGACTCTTCTCGTGAAATATTTCTGGACTCGCTCAATTGTGTTAATGTCCAATATGCAGTGCGGGTTCCAAACAGATGAGCTGTATTTGAGAATTGGTCTGGCAAAGGTTTTGTATGCCCTAGTTTGCAATACAATATTACCGGAGAAGAAGCCTCTCAAAATTAGGTTAACAACTCTTAATGTCTTTTTGGCAATGTTGTTACGGTGGGCTCTGGCACTTAGATCATTAGAAATGAGTACTCCAAGTTCCTTGACAGAGTGAGGACCTTTATTTTATGGTTGTGCTTTATGGTTTGTGTTTTGTTTTCACCACATGCCTATAGAAGCAGAAAGGCAGGGAATGAATTTCACCAGAAGTGGGTTTTTTTTTAAAAAAATAATATTAAAATGTCCTGTTTTGAACCATACAATTGCCTCTCCTGTGGTCTTGGCTTCCTACCCTTCCATATTTTAATCCCTTGGGCCCATATCAACCAAAAAACCTGCCAAGAGTTTTCATCTCATTTTATTTTATTTTAGATCAGGGAATATGAGTAGCCAAGGAGCTTTCAGTGGGATGGAAGGATGACCCACAGAGAAAATAACCCCCAAATCTTTTGCTCGTTCACTGTGTTCGAATCAGATTAAAAATATTCCCAGAAGACGTTCTAAAGAAATCTATGAGCAATCTGAAAATGAAATAGAAGAAGAGAAATGTCTGTGCTTCATAGGGAGTGAATTATTTAGGGAATTGAAGGGGTGAATTAAAAAAAAGATGTTGGTACAGAATCCAATTCCAGCAGAGCTAAACAATTCGGCAGGATTTTGTTTAACAAAACAGATGAGCCCGATTCAATCTTCACTTTGAGATTTGGTGAGAAAAAACTATGAAGGGGTCCTGTTGAAACCACTGATTGAGCCAGTCTAAAGCAGATGGAAGAGCGGAGAATATAAGCCGTTCTTCCCGTCATACATTATGATCTGAAATAACAAGCAAGGCTTCTTATGCAATTCAGAGGAACAACAGTTTTTAAGAGCCAGGAAAAAGAAAAAAAAAAGAAGAAGAAAAAAAGAAGGATTTATCTCATCAATGGAAACCATCTGTATTTCAGGAATATCAGTTGAGTTCACCGTTCTTTAGATGGATGGAATTCCCCTCCCTTACTGTGCAAACAAGCTTAAGTAGGGTTTAATCTTTGGCTTGTAGGATATACACTGCTCAAAAAGGCCTATAAATAAACAGAGGTGCTAGTATTTGCTTGGGATGTAATCTGAAGAAACATTATTTCTTTGATGGGAGGGGGAAAACAATCCTTGTCACAAGAGTACAACCAGAAAATAAATTATATCCTAGCGCTTTGATTAAATAATAGCAAGGATCTAAGCCTGTTCTTAAAATAACTTAGCAATTTATCATGGGCTAAGTTAATAGGGAATGTTCCATTGGATTTCTATCCTGCTGTTCAACCAACAAGCTTCATAGAGCGGCTTTGGTTGCAGTGTGAATTTTAAAAAGGTAGGTCTGAGCACTGATTTTTTCATGAAAAATGAATTTTGTACGCATTTGGGGAGTGTTGTGTCTTGCCCGCCCTCAGAGCAGCCGGGGCCTTCTTACCTGCTCCCGCACACTGAGGAATGTATGCCTCCCGGCCCCAGTCCTGGCTCCATGCCCAGACAAACTGCAGAAGAAGGAGCACCTCCCGGCCCCAGCCCTGACTCCATGCCCAGGCAAACGGAGCAGCTAGACCCCTCCCCCTCCTCCACAGCAGGTG
Source organism: Ahaetulla prasina (assembly GCF_028640845.1). Taxonomy (NCBI): domain Eukaryota; kingdom Metazoa; phylum Chordata; class Lepidosauria; order Squamata; family Colubridae; genus Ahaetulla; species Ahaetulla prasina. Next base: position 3,109,787 of record NC_080550.1, read on the forward strand.
AGCCTGAGGAGGGTTTACTCCCAACAACAGCTGATTGGAGTGACCCTCGCATCAGAAGATTGGAGAGGCGGAGGCTGCAGAGGGAAGGGAGGGGCAGGCCTTAATGAGTGCTGAGTCATGGAGCCACACCCCATGGCCTATATAAAGGATCTGCTTTCTGGCAGTCTCTGAGTCAGGCAAAAGTCAAACTTATCTTGCTGAAGTCACTTACTGGTCTCCTGCCTGCTCTGAGGACTTTGCTAGGACTTTGGGCAGAGCTGCAGAGGCAAGCCTGATCCGGATTTCCCTGACCCGGCCGTCAGCGGAGGAGTGGGACACGACAGGGAGATTCGTAGGAATCTCCTATCTCTCTAGGACATTTGCTGAAATGTCTGTTTGCGACAAGCAGCATTGTGCCCATAATGGCGCAAAGGCAAACTCGGTATAGAAAAATGGACCTTCTGTGTGGATCATATGATACAGTAGTGCTCAAACTTACAACAGTTCATTTAGTGACCGTTTAAAGTTACAGCCTCAGTGAAAAACGGTGACCGATGACCACTTTTCACACTGATGACCACAGCAGCATTCCCATAGTCAGGTTCAATGGTCAGCTGAAATTCATCTGAATCGTATTTATGATGGTTGCTCAGTCAGCTTGGCAACTGACTCATATTTATGACATTGCAGTGTCCAGAGGTCACATGCTCTCTTTTTGTGACCTTCTGACAAGCAAAGTCAATGGGGAAGCCAAGTTCATTTAACAACTCGGTCACTAACTTAACAATTGCAGTGATTCTCTTAACACCTGTGGCGAGAAAATAAAGCAAAGTTCACTGAACAAATGTCTCACTTAGCAACATAAATTTTGGACTCAATTGTGACTGTAAGTGGAGGACTATCTGAATCTTTTAAAATGGGGGTGTCCAACTTTGGAAACTCTAAGATCCCTGGACTTCAGTTCCCAGAATTCCCCAGCAGCTATGCTGGCTGGGCAATTTCTGAGAGTTGAAGTCCACAAGTCTTAAAATTGCCAAGTTTGGACATCCCTAGTTTAGAATTTGAGAAAGTATATTCAGATACCCTGGAATGGAGGCACAGCATGATGTTTGGTGGTTCAGCAAATGTTCAGAAGAGAACGTTCACTTCAAAGACACCCCCCCCCGATGTATTTAATTCGTGGAATCACTGTGACGTTTCCCACTTTTCAAATAATTAAGAAATCTTTTGCATTTAATGATTAGCTAGCCACAATGGGTGTGGATTTTCCTTTTTTTGTTTGTTTTGGGAACCAGCGCCATAAAACATGGCTCGCTGGGCCTTGGTGCAGTATATATGCTATTAATTGCTTTTGCCGTTAAGCACTGACTTCATGCAGTTTATGGATCTTGCTTTCGATCTGCAGGTGAATCTGTGCCAAGTTAAGTGCATGGGAGAGAAAGAGAGAGAGAATGGAGAGGAGAGAGAGGGTAGAGAGAAGAGGGGGAGAGGAGAGATGAAAGTGAGAGAAGAGGAAGAGGACAGAGAGAGGAGAGAGGGAGAAGAGAGAGAAAGGAGGGAGAGAGATGAGGGAGGGAATAGAGAAAGATAAAATAGAAGAGAGAAAGAGGAGAGAGGGAGAGGAGAGAGAGAAAGAGAGGAAAGAGACAGAGAGAGAAAGAGGAGAGAGAGAGGAGAGGGAGAGAGATGAGGGAGGGAAGAGAGACAGATATAAGAGAGAGGGGGAGAGAAGAGGGGAAGAGAAGAGATGAAAGTGAGAGAAGAGGGAGAGGAGAGAGAGAAGAGAGACAGAGAGAGGGGAGAGAGAAAGGGGAGAGAGGGAGAAGAGAGGGAGAGGAGAGAGAGGGAATAGAAAAAGATAAAAGAGAGAGAGAAGAGAGAGAAAGAGGAGAGAGGGAGAGAAAAGAGAGGAGAGAGAGAAAGAGAGGAAAGAGACAGAGAGAGAAGAGGGAGAGAGGGAAGAGAGAGAGAGAGAGAGAGAAAGGAGGTGGGGGGTCCATCAGCTATGTGTATCATGGGAGAGATCTTGCCACATAATTGTAAGCTTCAGAAATGTGCATTCTAGACAGCAGTTGAAATGTGGGATTGCAAAATCAGCCTGTGAGAAAAGCGGAGCTTGAGGAACTGCTGAACTCAGCTCCCTCGATCAGCAAAGGTTCAGCCAATGGATTACTTATCATAGGAAGTGTGGATAAGAACAGAGCCCAAAGATGACACGTCTTGATCTCGTGAGGTACCAGAAGACACATATTTCCTTCCGCGGGAGACTGAATTCCCTTGTCCACTGTGGGATTCCCAGAACAGGAGAGACCCAGAGCCTTCCCATCCTAAGAGGTGGGCTTATCCTTATTTATTTAGCGTGTGAACAGAACATGACAGAAGAGAAGTAAATGCATACACACAACCCACGTAATTATACACAAAATGTCCATGCGGATACAGCTGGGCCCTCACAATAAGATGTCCAATTCGGCTATCCAGACGATTGCCTCTGGTGTGGCTTCGTGCAGATCTTCTAATCTAGGGAGCCAGAAAACATTCGTCATGGGCAGTCTTGCACAATACGAGGTAGGCTACACAAGAGGGCATTACAGACACGTGTCAATATGGAAAGTTCACTTGGTAGTAAGTGTTGCGGTCCGCCAGCAGCCTGCAGAGCTGGCAATGGAATCAGACAGCGATGAGGCTGAGGAAGAGTGTGGGCCAGTCCTGGAGGCTGGGGAAGGCCCGGATGAGGACTCTGTGTTGGAGGCAGAGGTGGGGCCAGGGCCATCAGGGAGTGAGGTGCGGACTCCAGAGCCTCCAGAGACTGACAGTAGTTAGGCAGAGGAACAGGAGGAGCCTGTCCCTAATGCACGCATGAGAAGAGCTGCCAGAAGGCAAGAGCAGCTCAAGCAAAGACAACGACTTGGAAGTAGGTCCAAGAGATTATTGGCCCCTCCCATAAGGCTTAAAAGACCAGCAACGGCATTTGGTTTGGGCTCCGACTGTGGTCGTACATCGAGGATTACCTGAACACGAGATCAAATTCAGTTTTGGTGTTGACCTCACCTGTCCGGTGAAATGGGGTTGCCTGATTCCTATTCCAATTTCGCTGTAACTTCCACCCTCACAAAGTTACAGTAAGCGTCGGGGAAGACACACCACTAGACGCGGAAACGGAAAATGTCAACGAGAGCTCTCCCAATCTAAAAATACACATCTCTGGACAAAGAACATTTAGTTCCTGCCTAGTCATATTTGCACAGTCTGCTTGTAGGAATGGTTTGTCTCAAGGTTGCCTTATTGGAAGAGATAAGAAGTGGGGGAAGCATCTTACAAACAAACTGATGCGCTGGGCACGCAACGTGTTTGTTTTAACCATCTATTGCAGAGTCTCGGTCAGCCAACGTCAGCTGACCTCCCATCTGTAGGCCAAAGCAAGTTGGTCTCTTGCCATTTATTCTAATCAGCACTCAACTCAAACAGCCAAATTCAATCTACGGTAGTTTGTGTTGGTTAATCGTTCTGGCTAATTCAGCCATCAGGCTTTAATTAAAAACATTAAGATGCAAAAAAAGAACTCCACTATGGAGCATAAATGCACGAGTTTTAAGGGGAGTGATTTGACGAATTAGAATTAATAGAATAGAATAGAATAGAATAGAATAGAATAGAATAGAATAGAATAGAATAGAATAGAATAGAATAGAATAGAATAGAATAATTGGAATGGAGTGGAGTGGAGTGGAGTGGAATGGAGTAGAGTAGAGTAGAGTAGAGTAGAGTAGAGTAGAGTAGAGTAGAGTAGAGTAGAGTAGAGTAGAATAGAATAGAATAATAGAGTTGGAAGGGACCTTGGAGGTCTTCTAATCCCACCTCCTGCTCAGGCAGGAAACCCTATACCACTTCAGACAAACGGTTATCCAACATCTTCTTAAAAATTTCCAGTGTTGGAGCATTCACAACTTCTGCAGGCAAGTTGTTCCACTGATTAATTGTTCTAATCTAACTTGGTTAGCACAAGGTTTATTTCAACCTAGTCGCTGTTGATCAGCGGCTTGTAGCTAAGCAAGTTTGCAGGAGTCATCCTAGTTTGTTTAACAGCCTTCTTTAAAACAAACCACTCCCATTTAAATGGACTAAAAGTTTGAATGATACATGTTTTTGCAAGTCTGTCTGTTTTTGTTGTCCATCAACTGATGGTGGGATTGTTTCAGGTATCTTGAGCATAGAAAGAGTAGCTTCAAAAGAAATGTTGTTATGCTATTTTATTTCTCCATAAATTTCCATGAATGGAAAGGATTGGTGTCAAACCCAGGTCGGCCCTGAATGGTTCCTATACCTAACAGAGATTTCAATAACAGGATTTTTTTGGGGGGGGGGATGGAGAATTTTACTCTTTTCCTGCAACAGTTAGTACATTCTCTCCAAGGGCAACCGATTTTTCAACTTTTGGCTGAAACGGGAAAACAAACAGAACGGCCGCCGCGAGAGCCAAGTTACGTTCAAAAAGCAGGTTTTAAAAGGGTCAACTATAGTAATGTTCAAGAAATTCTAAAGTACCCCAAAATCAAGAAGAGGAGGAAAACAGAAAAACTCTTCCATCCCTCCTGGGACTCTTGGTAGTTGGAGGGCTATTTATAAAACACAGCATTCAGGCATAGCTCGCAAAGATGCCCTTACCGCAGCAGAAAGAAAAATTGTTAGATCAGCAGGAAAGAGGTAAACAAAAACCAAGACTAAGCATTGTTCTAGTTTTGGTCACCATGTTATAAAAAAGATGTTGAGACTCTGGAAAGAGTGCAGAGAAGAGCAACAAAGATGATTAGGGGATCGGAGGCTAAAACATATAAAGAGAGCTTGCTGGACTTCGGTTGGTCTATTTTAATGAAAAGAAGGACTAGGGGTGAGTAGCAGTCTTCCAATCTCTCAGGGGCTTCCATAAAGAAGAGGGAGTCAAGCTATTCTCCAAAGCACCTGAAGGCAGGACAAGAAGCAATGGGGAGAAACTAATCAAAGGGAGAAGCAACCTAGAACTAAGGAGGAATTTCCTAATGGTGAAAACAATCAATCTTTGGAACAACTTGCCTGCGGAAGTCGTAAATGCTCCAACACTGGAGGTTTTTAAGAAGAGACTGGAAAACCATTTGTCTGAAGTGGTGTAAGGTTTCCTGCCTAAACTAGGTTTCCTGGACTAGAAGACCTCCAAGGCCCCTTCCAGCTCGGTTCTGAATCGATTCTTCTTTGCAAGCAAGAGTGAACGATTCTTTAAAACCATCTGGACAGAATTTATGATGTGCATTTTATTTTATTATATTTTTTCAATGTGCATGGTCGCCTCTGCATTGCTGCAGCCGTATCCATTTCTAGCAGGCTTCAGGACAAGCTCCAGGCATAATAATATTCGTATCAAAAGAATTGTTCCCTTGGCAACCACTTAGCCAGAGGAGACCCTCAGACGCGAGGGAAATCCTAGCCAAGCACGGCGCTTCCTCTGTGACCATATGCCTCATGTTGCAAGAGAGGGTCCTGCTATTGGAAAGCTTTTCATTGTGTTTGAAGAATAAAGCCACCTGTTTATAGTGCAATTTTAAGGGAAACGGCTTCTGCCTCTCTCTATTTTTATTTCTCCATAAATTTCCATGAATGGAAAGGATTGGTGTCAAACCCAGGTCGGCCCTGAATGGTTCCTATACCTAACAGAGATTTCAATAAGGATTTTTTAGGGGGAATGGAGAATTTTACTCTTTTCCTGCAACAGTTAGCACATTCTCTCCAAGGGCAACGATTTTTCAACTTTTGGCTGAAACGGAAAACAGAACGGCCGCCGCGAGAGCCAAGTTACGTTCAAAAGCAGGTTTTAAAAGGGTCAACTGTAGTAATGTTCAAGAAATTCTAAAGTACCCCAAAATCAAGAAGAGGAGGAAAACAGAAAACTCTTCCATCCTCCTGGGACTCTTGGTAGTTGGAGGGCTATTTATAAAACACAGCATTCAGGCATAGCTCGCAAAGATGCCCTTACCGCAGCAGAAAGAAAAATTGTTAGATCAGCAGGAAAGAGGTAAACAAAAACCAAGACTAAGCATTGTTCTAGTTTTGGTCACCATGTTATAAAAAAGATGTTGAGACTCTGGAAAGAGTGCAGAGAAGAGCAACAAAGATGATTAGGGGATCGGAGGCTAAAACATATAAAGAGAGCTTGCTGGACTTCGGTTGGTCTATTTTAATGAAAAGAAGGACTAGGGGTGAGTAGCAGTCTTCCAATCTCTCAGGGGCTTCCATAAAGAAGAGGGAGTCAAGCTATTCTCCAAAGCACCTGAAGGCAGGACAAGAAGCAATGGGGAGAAACTAATCAAAGGGAGAAGCAACCTAGAACTAAGGAGGAATTTCCTAATGGTGAAAACAATCAATCTTTGGAACAACTTGCCTGCGGAAGTCGTAAATGCTCCAACACTGGAGGTTTTTAAGAAGAGACTGGATAACCATTTGTCTGAAGTGGTGTAAGGTTTCCTGCCTAAACTAGGTTTCCTGGACTAGAAGACCTCCAAGGCCCCTTCCAGCTCGGTTCTGAATCAATTCTTCTTTGCAAGCAAGAGTGAACGATTCTTTAAAACCATCTGGACAGAATTTATGATGTGCATTTTATTTTATTATATTTTTTCAATGTGCATGGTCGCCTCTGCATTGCTGCAGCCGTATCCATTTCTAGCAGGCTTCAGGACAAGCTCCAGGCATAATAATATTCGTATCAAAAGAATTGTTCTCTTGGCAACCACTTAGCCAGAGGAGACCCTCAGACGCGAGGGAAATCCTAGCCAAGCACGGCGCTTCCTCTGTGACCATATGCCTCATGTTGCAAGAGAGGGTCCTGCTATTGGAAAGCTTTTCATTGTGTTTGAAGAATAAAGCCACCTGTTTATAGTGCAATTTTAAGGGAAACGGCTTCTGCCTCTCTCTATTTTTTATTTTTATTTTGCTGAGCAATGCATTTCATAACTTTTTGAACAGGGTCCAATGCGGGAGAAAAATGGCATTTATCAGGCTGCTGAAACAGGAGAAGAAACATGTTCTTCATTTAAGCTCCAAGCAACCACAGGAACTTATATCCTATATAACCACTGAATTCTTGTCTTTCTTTCTTTCTTTCTTTCTTTCTTTCTTTCTTTCTTTCTTCCTTCCATCCTTCCTTCCTTCCTTCCTTCCTTCCTTCCTTCCTTCCTTCCTTCCTTCCTTCCTTTCTTTCTTTCTTTCTTTTTTCTGCATCCCCCTGGGTCACCTGTGTTCACATAGCTGAAATCCCATGGTGAACAAGCAAAGAAGCCACAATCAGAACCGAATGCAAACCTTCCACAATTATTATATTTCATCCTATTATTAAACAGGAGAGCAAGAAAGCTGCAAGGCCGGTTAGGAACAGGAGGAGGGAGAGGAGAGAGAGTAGGTCTTGATCCCATTATTCGTTTCTAAAAAGTGGGGTGCTTTGGGTATTTTGCATTAGAATTATTGTCAATTATTGTCTGGGAGATGAAGTTGTGTGAACTTCATTTCCTAGAATTCCCCAGCCAGCATATGCAGACTTCAACTCCCAGAATTCCTCGCCTGTCATATGTGGACTTCAATTTGCAGAATTCTCCATCCAGTAGACTGGCTGAATAATTCTGAGAGTTGAACTTCCTTCCTTCCTTCCTTCCTTCCTTCCTTCCTTCCTTCCTTCCTTCCTTCCTTCCTCCCTCCCTCCCTCCCTGCTTTTCCTTCCTTCCTTCCTTCCTTCCTTCCTCCCTCCCTCCCTCCCTGCTTTTCCTTCCTTCCTTCCTTCCTTTCCTTCCTTCCTTCCTTCCTTCCTTCCTTCCTTCCTTCCTTCCTTCCCAGCTGCTCAAATGTTTCAGCTTCTCATGTTGACCTCTGGAATCATTCTGTAGTGTTTGCCTCTTTAAACAGGAATACCACCATAAAGAGGAGCCTTTTCAGTGAAATACAGAATAATAGAGTTGGAAGGGACCTTGGAGATCTTCTAGTCCACCCCCTGTTCAACAATAGCCAATTGTCCAGAAAAAAATATATATAATCAAATCACACAATTCCTGGGATTTTTCAGACCTGTGAGTTTCCAGCTGCATTTGTTAGCCTCTGGTCCAAATTCACACCTTGAAAGCTTAGCTCCCAAGCATATTCCCATTCTCAGTTCAGGATAGCCTGGATGTAGTTCCTTCTGGGAACACAATTTAGCAGATCCTTTTCATCCATAAGTGAATAGGAAATGGGGCTGCTGCCATCTGTTGGGCATCAGAGGAATCATAAAATTTCAATTAAAAAAACAAGGCCAAATAAACTTAGTACATCAGGCCTTAATCTGTTTAATTGCATTCTTTGTATTTATGTAGATTTGGCTAGGAAAACTTGATCTATTGTAATGGCTTTGTCTACTTTTTGTCCATTTTCCTTCCTTCCTTCCTTCCTTCCTTCCTTCCTTCCTTCCTTCCTTCCTTCCTTCCTTCCTTCCTTCCTTCCTTCCTTCCTTCCTTTGAAATATTTGGAAAGGGCTCTCCAATTGGATTGAATATCTATTTTCCACAAATTGTATCTTTTTAAAAAGAAAAAAGGCCACCAGTATATTTTCAGGCAACCCTCTGCAACAGCAAGACTGACAATTTGGCCGAGCCATGTTCAAAGTGATCTTCTCTTCTGACTCCAGGTGAAGCGTCTGTCCAGGGAACAATCATTTGAGGGCAGAAGTGGGTTTCACATATTCTTACCACCAGTTTGCCTTCTGCCCAGGCACTTTGCTCCCACGCGGGGCTTGTACACATGCACGCAGCTTAAAAAACGTGGTTAAATAGGATGGCATAGCGCTGGGTCGGGGGTGAGGAGGCAGGACAGGGGCGGGCACTCCAGTGGTGAAATCCAATTTTTTTACTACTGGTTCTGTGGGCGTGGCTTGATGGGCGTGGTGTGGCTTGATGGGCGTGGCAGGGGAAGGATACTGCAAAATCTCTGTTTCCTCCCCACTCCAGAGGAAGGATACTGCAGAATCTCCATTCCCTCCCTGCTCCTGGGGAAGGATATTGCAAAATCTCCATTCCCACCCCATTCCTGGGGGAAGGATATTGCAAAATCTCCATTCCCACCCCATTCCTGGGGGAAGGATATTGCAAAACCTCCATTCCCACCCCATTCCTGGGGAAGGATATTGCAAAATCTCCATTCCCACCCCATTCCTGGGGGAAGGATATTGCAAAATCTCCATTCCCACCCCATTCTGGGGGAAGGATATTGCAAAACCTCCATTCCCACCCCATTCCTGGGGGAAGGATATTGCAAAACCTCCATTCCCACCCCATTCCTGGGGGAAGGATATTGCAAAATCTCCATTCCCACCCCATTCTGGGGGAAGGATATTGCAAAACCTCCATTCCCACCCCATTCCTGGGGGAAGGATATTGCAAAATCTCCATTCCCACCCCATTCTGGGGGAAGGATATTGCAAAACCTCCATTCCCACATCATTCCTGGGGGAAGGATATTGCAAAATCTCCATTCCCACCCCATTCCTGGGGAAGGATATTGCAAAATCTCCATTCCCACCCCACTCTGGGGCCAGCCAGAGGTGGCATTTGCCGGTTCTCAAAACTGCTCAAAATTTCCACTACTGGTTCTGTAGAACCTGTCAGAACCTGCTGGATTTCACCCCTGGGGCCCACCCACAGTCTCCATTTCCAGTTCTCCCAAACTGGTCTGAACCGCCTGAATACCACCACTGTTGGAGGGCCTTTTATCCATTACCAAAAGTGTATGTGCAGAAAACAATTATTTGAAGAGCCTTTGTCTGGTACCAACATATAGTAGGGATTTCCAAGAAAGACAAAGTCAAAAAATATTTCACCAAACTTTATGGTTGTGCAATCCTTCTGGAACGCTTCAACAAGTGGGATGTTCATATATTTGATTCTGATTCTGGAGGCTCATCAAGTTTCTGTTCTTTTGTAATATTGGAAGGATTAAGAGATTTCCACGTGTTGCGGGAGTGATGATGCACACTTTTTATTTTATTTTTATTTTTTTCGTTTTAATGGCTTGTTCAGCTGAAATTGCCAGCTAATAGGAGAGACCTATTAGGCCTTGTGGATTACTATTCTTTACTTTCCATAGGAAAGGTTAGGCCAAAGACGAGAACAGACAAGGAGAAAGAAAAGAAAAGAAAAGAAAAAAAACAGAGAAAAAGAGAAAGAAGAAAAAGAAAGAAGAAAGAAAGAAAAGAGAAAGAGAGAAACAAAATGACAAAGAATAAAAAGAAAGAAAGAAAAAGAAGAGAGAGAAACAGAGAGAAAGAAGAAGAGGAAGGAAGGAAGGAAGGAAGGAAGGCTCAATTTTGAATCAAACTTATTCCAGCCCATGGCTGGCCTATGCCCTTCTAACGGAAGTATAAAATGTGTGGAAATGTCATATAGCCACTAGCAATAAATAGAGGGAAAATTCAAGAAAACTCAAAAAGAAATTATACATATATGTGGCCTGATCGATGTTTGGAGATGAGGAACTGATTCCCCTCAGTAAAATGTTGAGTCAAATGATCTTTTCCAAGAAATCCGACCACTTTTCCACCCATCAATAGCTATGCCTGCTTTACACAATGTAACCCTCTGCTATTAAAAACGACAACAGCATTCAAGTAACGGCATTATTTTGAGACTGGTGAGATGCTCAGCAGCAAACGGGCACTAAAATTAGCCATAAAGACCCTGCAGAGAAGTAAATGAGATTTGCTTTTGGAGCCAGTCAGAATTTTTACTACCGGTTCTCAGAACTACTCAAAATTTCCACTACCGGTTCTTTAGAACTGGCCAGAACCTGCTGAAACCCACCTCTGGTACCTTCCTATGCTTGCATCCATCACAGCATTGCCTGCAATCTCTTAAGGGTGGAGTTTGCCCCACAATGGATTTTTTTAGGACCCCTCTTTTCCCTCCGCTGTATACCGGCCGGGGCCAAGGAGTTTTTGAAATATGCGTCTCCCTTTGAGGTGGGAGCTTTATTCAGCCCAGCTTTTTTCATGTTCTTTTAACATCTCCAGATGTTCTTTGATGGAGTTCTATTGACACACGAAATGGTCTTCCTGCCAGACCAAAACGTTTCAGCTCCATTAGGGATGACTTGGCTCGGAGGATGGGATCACACTGTGTTGATTTGTTCACAGCTGTGTGCGTGGTTTTTTTTTTTTAACGTATTTATTATCTGAATCTGCCAATGGTCTCCTTCTTATCAAGCCCAAACTTGGCCCGCTTCCTTAAAGTACCTGATGTTCTCAGACCGTTTGCTGGGTTTTCCTGGACTCCATGGTTGGTTTGCAAACTCCAAAGAGTCGGGGAATGCGCTTCCTTTTCCAAACTTAACAAAAATGTCGAATATCGGCTCTTGAACAGCTGTATGAATTGTCTGACCTTCAGAAAACTTTGGGATCTTTTTTTTTCTTTTCTTCCTGTGATCGATGCCATTGAAAACATGGAAGTTTTGCCGGAGGAAAGGATGGCTCGGAAAAATAATAATAATAATAATAATAATTCATAATAAAGGACAGGCTCTTCAAGGATAGAGCTCTACCGTCAATGTGATGTTTGAGAAGCCAAGCCCTTGTTGATTTATTGTATTGTTTATTTATTTAGTGCTCAGGCTTACACGCTATTTCAATTACAACAGAACTGGAGCTAACTCTCCAAAATATTGACTCTGAAACACTCATCTTTCTAAAGGTATCCAGTCGATAACAAAAGCTACGAGGGGCTCAGAGAGCCATGGAAAGACACACGCTCTGCATCGCAAGACAAGATTGAAAGACCTGCGCATGGATTTAGAGCAGGGCTCTCAAACCTTGGCAACTTTAAGACTTGTGGACTTCAACTCCCAGAATTCCTCAACCAGCTTTGCTGGCTGAGGTATTCTGGGAATTGAAGTCCACAAGTCTTAAAGTTGCCAAGGTTGGAGACCCCTGATTTAGAGAACAAATGGAAGTATACTATGATGCCATCGAGAGGACGAAAGAATTGAAATGGAAACGGGCTGGTGACCTAGCAAGAAGAACTGATGGCCGGTGGACCAAAGCAGTCACAGAATGGATCCCATTGTTGTGACCTAAGCCCAAGTAGATAGTAGTAAATGCAGTCAGTTCAAAAACAAACAGACTTTATTAGAACAGCTGAGAATTAACTCATCCTCAGCGTCGGTCCAAAACAAATTCTTCATAACATAATTCTTCATAACATAATTCTTCAGTCTTATTACCAACCTTGGCCTAATTAAGCAAACTGCCAAAAGCTTTTCTTGGCAAAAGTTCAAAAGCAGAAGACGCCGACAAGAAATAAATGCAGCAAGACAAAGAACAATTCTATCAATGTTGTTTTCCGACAAAGAGCCCAAATGCCATTGCTGGTCTTTTAAGCCTTATGAGAGGGGCCAATCATCTCTTGGCCCTACTCTCAAGTCGTCCTCTTTAGTTTAGCTGCTCTTGCTTTCTGGCAGCTCTTCTCATGTGTGCATTAGGAACAGGCTCCTCTTGTTCCTCTGCCTCACTACTGTCAGCCTCTGGAGGCTCTGGAGTCCGCATATCACTCCCAGATGGACCTGGCCCCACCTCTGGCTCCAATGCAGAGCCCTCATCCAGGCCTTCCCCAGCCTCCAGGACTGGCCCATGTTCTTCCTCAGCCTCATCACTGTCCGACTCCGTTGCCAGCTCCGCAGGCTGCTGGCGATCACAACGCCCACTTGATCAAAAGCGTCCACGAAAGAGACCTAAAACAAGATGGATTGACATCATCAGCAAGTACGGTGGGCCCAACTGGCAAAAGAAAGCCCAAACTCAGTAGCTAAGACGCTGAGCTTGTCAATCAGAAAGGTCGGCAATTCGGCAGTTCGGATCTCTAGTACAGGTCTCCTGCGTTGAGCAGGGGATTGGACTAGATGACCTCCAAGGTCCCTTCCAACTCTGTTACTGTTACTGTTACCATCTTGGTTGGCAACATGTGGAAGAGGCCTTCGTCCTGCAGTGGATAAACCATGGCTAGAATGATGACAATGGTGACGTTTGCTTTTACTGATTGAAATAACAGACCAGGATAACAACGAAGAGCAAAACTTTTTTTTTTCTTATTTATTTTCTTTCATTCACTGCACCTGATGTGGAGTTGGTACAGATAGTGGAACTTGCAGAGATGGCCAAATTGACCACTTGGATTAGAGAAAAGACAACGTCTTTCTATAACTGGCTGGAAAGCCTATTAATTAACTTTTGCTAAGGGAAACCATCTAATTAATTTTTCTTGGATTAAAACTGAGATTGGAACACAGATACCTTACTGATTTCAGGTTTTTTTTGGTGGGGGCCTCTCTACTTTGCAGTGCAACTCTCAGCACAAAAACTACACACAAAGAAACTTGTATTCCAGGAAAGATGTACACAGGAACCAGCACTACTTTACTGGCATAGCTTCCCAGAGTCTGATGACCCCATTTAGAAGATGGATTGATGCTCAGGTTCCCAAGGAAACACAGGAATCTGACTTTGGGGTAATCATTTCCATGTGATTGTATTGGTCAGTAATGTTTGGTCCTAAGATGTAGCTGGAAGCAGTCCCATTTGCTATCAATTGTCCGGTCTGAACACCATCAATCTCTATTTCCTTCCATCCCACAGCAAAACTGAGTTCAAGACATCTTCCCCTAGGCCCTCTGAGTCATAAAGGAGAGACATCCTCAGAGCATGGAATCTGTTCTTGAAACGTTACCATGGTAGAAACTCTCAAGAAGAATCACAGTGGGTTTTAAAGAACCCATTTGTGTTTTAAATTACACCATCAGCTGCGTTGATGAGGTAAGGAATTATGACACCAGGGAACCAGCTAAAGTACATTTTCCAGGCAGATTCCCCCCCTGAAGTCTCTGAATCAAGAGCCATGTGGTTCTGTTTAGATAAACTCCATATAAACTACACAAGAATCAATAGACATTCTGGATCAGGGTTCTCCAACCTTGGTCACTTTAAGACTTATGGACTTCAACTCCCAGAGTTCTGGGAGTTGAAGCCCACAAGTCTTAAAGTTGCCAAGGTTGGAGAGCCCTGCTCTAAATCCATGCGCAGGTCTTTCAATCTTGTCTTGCGATGCAGAGCTTTGCTGGCTGAGGAACTCTGGGAGTTGAAGCCCACAAGTCTTAAAGTTGCCAAGGTTGGAGAGCCCTGCTCTAAATCCATGCGCAGGTCTTTCAATCTTGTCTTGCGATGCAGAGCTTTGCTGGCTGAGGAACTCTGGGAGTTGAAGTCCACAAGTCTTAAAGTGACCAAGGTTGGAGAACCCTGTTCTGGATGGTTGTAGATAGACAATACAAGAGGCCTAGCAAACTCAGTGTTCACAATGTTGTACAGAAAAAGCAGGAGTCTCAACCCCAAGATTTTGCGTCGGATAATGTCTTGCCTTTGATCTTTCCCATCTGTAACTAAACCACTTTGGTCTCTAGTGGTGAAAACATCAGCCTAGAAAGGAGGAGATTGAGAGTTCTAGTCCTGCCTGAGGTATGACAACCAATTGCCAGGAAATGAGGAGTTGTAGTCCTGCCTTAGTCATGGAAGCCATCTAGGCAGGGGTGAAATCTAAAACGCTCTCTTTTCTCATCTCCCCAAGAATTGAACCTTTTTTTCAGCTGACTCGGAGCTCCCAGGCAGCCCGGATCTGTCTATGGAGACTCTTCTTCACCTTGACTTGTTTTCCACATTTGTCCATGGAATACTGCTGGCAGCTCAGAACGGTCTTCAGAGCAAACACCAACAGAGAAATTTGGAGACTAGTTTTCTGAGATGGCCCATAAGAAAGGCTGAGTGCCAAAGAAGTGAGGCCTTTGAACTCTGGTGCTGGAGAAGACTCCTGCAAGTCCCTTGGACTACAAGGCGATCCAACCGGTCAGTCCTAGAGAAGATCAACCCTGACTGCTCTTTAGAAGGCCAGATCCTGAAGAGGAAACTCAAATCCTTTGGCCACCTAATGAGAAGGAAGGACTCCCTGGAGAAGAGCCTAATGCTGGGAACAATGGAGGGCAAAAGAAGAAGGGGACAGCAGAGAACGAGGTTGCTGGATGGAGTCACTAAAGCAGTCAGCAGAAGCTTAAATGGACTCCAGATGATGGTAGAGGACAGGAAGGCCTGGAGGAACATTGTCCAATGGGTCGAATACGGCTTAGCAACTAACAACAAAATTTTTTGAGAAGGGCCATTGTGCAATCATCCTGAAAGAAACACATAAGCCTGTTCCTCCACTTTTCCCCCTTTTTTTCCCTGGAGGTTATGGTGCTGAACGGACAGCTCATCTTTGCATGCACTTGTGATATCTTTATGTCTCAAATAGGGCCCAAGGCAAGGTCAACCTCCATGCTTCTCAACGAATGCTTTCAACAGCATTTAAATCATGAAGTATTAGGTTTACCAGAAGGTTGCAGAGCTTAGTGTCATGTTTTCTTTCTGTCCATGCCCAGGGGCCAATTTTAAAATGGAAAAATTCACCTTCGTCCCGATGACAGGGATGGGGTCATATAGATCAGGGTATCTCAAGCTTGGCAAACTTGAAGATGTGTGGGCTTCAACTCCCAGAATTCCTCTCAGCTGGAAACTTTGAGCTACACATTTTCAAGTTCTGAGGATGAGAGATATGGATATAATCAAACCGGCTTCCAGTTTTTGCACACAGTGATTGCAACGAGATTATTGTATGCACAAAGATGGAAGGGTTTCGCACCAACCACCCAATGAAGGAAAGGTGCCTGAAGATGACAGAACTTGTTAAATGAACTTCTTTGATGAGAGAAAAGAGGACCTTTTGGACTTCTTATGCGAAACAGAAAAAAATGTTTGCCGATTAGACAGGATAGATTATAGAGAGAAGAGAGTTATATTTAACCATAGAATAAAAGGGAAATTGAAGTTGGTTATCAACACATCATGTGTATATTTTAATTCTATGTCCTAATCTGGAATCTCTGTTTCCTGAATATTTTCCTTGCTTGCAAAAAAACTACTTTTTTACTTCATTATTTTTACTGCATTAGAATTTCCTCACGATATCCATGAAGGAAGGTAGATGAGCTCTGATCTATCTCTCTGTCTCTCTCTTTCTCTCATTCTGCAATGTGAGGAGTCCTTGTGTGCTCTCTGAGCTTGGTTATTTTCTTGCAGATGTTTCATTATCCAAACCAGGTAACATCATCAGTTCAGAGCTGATGATGTTACCTAGTTTGGGTAATAAAACTTCTACCAAAAAAAAAAAAACTAACCAAGTTCAGAGAGCATCAAGTACCCAACAATCATCTTCTTCTTCTTCTTCTTCTTCTTCTTCTTCTTCTTCTTCTTCTTCTTCTTCTTCTTCTTCTTCTTCTTCTTCTTCTTCTTCTTCTTCTTCTTCTTCTTCTCCTTCTCCTTCTTCCTCCTCTCCTTCTTCTCCTTCTCCTTCTCCTCCTCCTCCTCCTCCTCCTCCTCCTTCTTCCCCTCCTCCTCCCTTCCTCCTCTCCACATACTTCACAAGAATCAATAGACATTCTGGATCAGGGTTCTCCAACCTTGGTCCCTTTAAGACTTATGGACTTCAACTCCCAGAGTTCTGGGAGTTGAAGCCCACAAGTCTTAAAGTTGCCAAGGTTGGAGAGCCCTGCTCTAAATCCATGCGCAGGTCTTTCAATCTTGTCTTGCGATGCAGAGCTTTGCTGGCTGAGGAACTCTGGGAGTTGAAGCCCACAAGTCTTAAAGTTGCCAAGGTTGGAGAGCCCTGCTCTAAATCCATGCGCAGGTCTTTCAATCTTGTCTTGCGATGCAGAGCTTTGCTGGCTGAGGAACTCTGGGAGTTGAAGTCCACAAGTCTTAAAGTGACCAAGGTTGGAGAACCCTGTTCTGGATGGTTGTAGATAGACAATACAAGAGGCCTAGCAAACTCAGTGTTCACAATGTTGTACAGAAAAAGCAGGAGTCTCAACCCCAAGATTTTGCGTCGGATAATGTCTTGCCTTTGATCTTTCCCATCTGTAACTAAACCACTTTGGTCTCTAGTGGTGAAAACATCAGCCTAGAAAGGAGGAGATTGAGAGTTCTAGTCCTGCCTGAGGTATGACAACCAATTGCCAGGAAATGAGGAGTTGTAGTCCTGCCTTAGTCATGGAAGCCATCTAGGCAGGGGTGAAATCTAAAACGCTCTCTTTTCTCATCTCCCCAAGAATTGAACCTTTTTTTCAGCTGACTCGGAGCTCCCAGGCAGCCCGGATCTGTCTATGGAGACTCTTCTTCACCTTGACTTGTTTTCCACATTTGTCCATGGAATACTGCTGGCAGCTCAGAACGGTCTTCAGAGCAAACACCAACAGAGAAATTTGGAGACTAGTTTTCTGAGATGGCCCATAAGAAAGGCTGAGTGCCAAAGAAGTGAGGCCTTTGAACTCTGGTGCTGGAGAAGACTCCTGCAAGTCCCTTGGACTACAAGGCGATCCAACCGGTCAGTCCTAGAGAAGATCAACCCTGACTGCTCTTTAGAAGGCCAGATCCTGAAGAGGAAACTCAAATCCTTTGGCCACCTAATGAGAAGGAAGGACTCCCTGGAGAAGAGCCTAATGCTGGGAACAATGGAGGGCAAAAGAAGAAGGGGACAGCAGAGAACGAGGTTGCTGGATGGAGTCACTAAAGCAGTCAGCAGAAGCTTAAATGGACTCCAGATGATGGTAGAGGACAGGAAGGCCTGGAGGAACATTGTCCAATGGGTCGAATACGGCTTAGCAACTAACAACAAAATTTTTTGAGAAGGGCCATTGTGCAATCATCCTGAAAGAAACACATAAGCCTGTTCCTCCACTTTTCCCCCTTTTTTTCCCTGGAGGTTATGGTGCTGAACGGACAGCTCATCTTTGCATGCACTTGTGATATCTTTATGTCTCAAATAGGGCCCAAGGCAAGGTCAACCTCCATGCTTCTCAACGAATGCTTTCAACAGCATTTAAATCATGAAGTATTAGGTTTACCAGAAGGTTGCAGAGCTTAGTGTCATGTTTTCTTTCTGTCCATGCCCAGGGGCCAATTTTAAAATGGAAAAATTCACCTTCGTCCCGATGACAGGGATGGGGTCATATAGATCAGGGTATCTCAAGCTTGGCAAACTTGAAGATGTGTGGGCTTCAACTCCCAGAATTCCTCTCAGCTGGAAACTTTGAGCTACACATTTTCAAGTTCTGAGGATGAGAGATATGGATATAATCAAACCGGCTTCCAGTTTTTGCACACAGTGATTGCAACGAGATTATTGTATGCACAAAGATGGAAGGGTTTCGCACCAACCACCCAATGAAGGAAAGGTGCCTGAAGATGACAGAACTTGTTAAATGAACTTCTTTGATGAGAGAAAAGAGGACCTTTTGGACTTCTTATGCGAAACAGAAAAAAATGTTTGCCGATTAGACAGGATAGATTATAGAGAGAAGAGAGTTATATTTAACCATAGAATAAAAGGGAAATTGAAGTTGGTTATCAACACATCATGTGTATATTTTAATTCTATGTCCTAATCTGGAATCTCTGTTTCCTGAATATTTTCCTTGCTTGCAAAAAAACTACTTTTTTACTTCATTATTTTTACTGCATTAGAATTTCCTCACGATATCCATGAAGGAAGGTAGATGAGCTCTGATCTATCTCTCTGTCTCTCTCTTTCTCTCATTCTGCAATGTGAGGAGTCCTTGTGTGCTCTCTGAGCTTGGTTATTTTCTTGCAGATGTTTCATTATCCAAACCAGGTAACATCATCAGTTCAGAGCTGATGATGTTACCTAGTTTGGGTAATAAAACTTCTACCAAAAAAAAAAAAAACTAACCAAGTTCAGAGAGCATCAAGTACCCAACAATCTTCTTCTTCTTCTTCTTCTTCTTCTTCTTCTTCTTCTTCTTCTTCTTCTTCTTCTTCTTCTTCTTCTTCTTCTTCTTCTTCTTCTTCTTCTCCTTCTTCCTCCTCTCCTTCTTCTCCTTCTCCTTCTCCTCCTCCTCCTCCTCCTCCTCCTCCTCCTCCTCCTCCTTCTTCCCCCTCCTCCTCCCCTTCCTCCTCTCCACATACTTCCTCCCTTCTAACACTGATGATATTCCCTAGTTTGGGTCATGAAATGTTTGCAAGAAAACAACCAAGCTTGGAGAGCACCAAGGACTCCTTACTTCAACCCTGAGCTACAAATATTCTCCTCGACTGGTGCTCTGCAGCATCTCTGGCTTTTTGGCCTCCTAGGTTAACAGTGGTCCTCTCTTATGGTGTCTTCACCTTATGGTGTCCTTATTTGGCCTTGATGTGGAGGTGGGAGATGAAAGAGATTACAGATTGCTGGAGAGATTATTGCATAGTGAAGTATAGACAAACACAAACACTCTTTCAGAGTTCATAGTGCAACTACTGAATTTGTCTTTGGAAAAATAATAATCACAGGGCTTTCTTTTTCCATTTCATTGACTGAAAAGAAAATTATTTTAAAGTAAACAGAATAGATTTTCTGTTCCTGGATGTTCCTCTTCTGTTACTCTTACAAGTACATATCGTCTTTGCTGAGACTGGAAGGGGAAAAAAATATCATAGATATTGATTTCTCAGGAAGGATTTCTGAAGATGATTGCTGCTGTGTTCCGAGGAATCATATCAGCTTCTGCCAGACCACCGTGAGTAAAAATACTATTGGAGGAGCGGAACGTCCCCCACTCCAACTTTACACCCTTTCAATAGCAGTGAATCAAACATTATCGGGACTCAGTGGAAAAGTACTGTGCTGTTCACCTCTCTAATGTCATTCAGAATATGAAGCCTTGCACGATCGGTGTTCATTTCTAAAATTGGCACGACTCTCCTGGAAAGAAAGGGACGCCTGTGGCTGAGTTCACATATGCATAAGCAAATATTTCATTAAAAAAGCAAACGGAACCAAATTTAGCTCTTGCGGTCCCCAGGCGAGTCACGGTATGCCATACAGCTGTGAAACAATGCTTTAGTTAAATAGTAGTTGGTACTATGGAAGGAGGAGGAGGAGGAGGAGGAGGAGGATTAGGGGAAAGGGAAAGGGAAGGAGGAGGAGAAGGAGGTGGAGGTGGAGGAGGAGGAGGAGAAGGAGAAGGAGACGGAGGAGAAGGAGAAGGAGAAAAAAGGGAGGAGAAGGAGAAGAAGAGAGAGAAAAGGAGAAGGGGAAGGGAAGGGAAAAAGGAAGGGAGGAGAAGGGGAAAGAGGAGAATGCTCTCAGCATAACCTGCCAAACCAGCATAACCCTTCCCAACTCCTTTTACTAGCTATTGGCACATCTAGATTTTCTTCTAGGTAATGAAGTAGCATCTTGGGTTTCTGTGTCTTTCTGTTTTCTCTTCAAGTAGCATCCAGGTGTGTTTGTGTGCAGTGGAGACTAAAACATATGAAGAACGGTTGCAGGAATTGGGCTTGGCTAGTCTAGTGAAGAGAAGGACCAGGGGAGACATGACAGCAGTCTTCCAATATTTGAGGGGCTGCCACAGAGAGGAAGGGATCAACCTGTTTTCTAAAGCACCTGAAGGCCAGACAAGGAATAATGGATGGAAGCTGATCAAGGAGAGATTCAACCAGGGGTGAAATCCAGCAGGTTCTGACAGGTTCTGGAGAACCGGTAGTGGAAATTTTGAGTACTACGGAGAACCAGCAAATGCCACATCTGGCTGGCCCCAGAGTGGGTGGGAATGGAGATTTTGCAATATCCTTCCTCCAGGAGTAGGGTGGGAATGGGGATTTTGCAGCATCCTTCCCCTGCCGCACCCACAAAGCCACGCCCACAAAGCCACACCATGCCCACCAAGCCATGCCCACAGAACTAGTAGTAAAAAAAATTGGATTTCACCACTGGATTCAACCTAGAAATGAGGGGGAACTTTCTGACAGTGAGAACAATCAACCCATGGAACAGAAGTTGCCTTCGGAAGTTGTGGGAGCTTCATCACTGGAGGCTTTCAAGAAGAGATTGGACTGCCATTTGTCAGAAATGGTGTAGGGTCTCCTGCTTGAGCAGTGGGTTGGATTAGGTGACCTATAAGGTCCCTTCCAACTCTATTAACCTGTTAAATATGTACTCTGGGAAGCACAGAGTAGGCTGCCTACATTCCATTTTGGGTGATGGAACTAGAAGGAAGAAGAAGGGCTTAGACTGGAAACATCGGAAACCTCTCCAGAGGGATGCAGGAGCGGACTTTTTTCTAGACTGCTCTTCTCTGCCACCTCTGGTCAAATCTGGCTCGTTTTTTAGCTCCATCCTTCTTTTGTCAGCTTCTCCTCCTATCTTCTTCCTAACTGAAGAAGCTTCTTGGATGAGAAGCAAAATGTCTTCAAGGAAAAAACACCTGTGGGTCAACCATGGCCTGGATCAGGGATCTCCAACCTTGGCAACTTTAAGCCAGGCAGACTTCAACTTCCAGAGTTCCCCAGCCAGCTTTGCTGTCTGGGGAATTCTGGAAGTTGAAGTCCGCCAGGCTTAAAGTTGCCAAGGTTGGAGACCCTTGGCCTGGATGACTCTCCATAGACTTTCCTTTCTATTCTATTTTCACACAGTTTGTGTGGCCTGGGAAGAGAGGGCTGGGGCCCTTTACCATTCCACACCCCACACCCTTCAAATTTACATTTACTTGGAAAGAATTGAACGTTGTTGTTTTTTCCCAATGGATCCCAAGACCTGTTGAGCTTTCTTTTTCCCCTGAATGCTTTCAAACAGACATTTGCAAAGGCCTCAAGATGAGATAATTCCTGCGTTTGTCTCCATTCCACTTCTACGATCACACAGTGATTCTTTCTACCCAGTCTCCTTTTTTTTTTCCTTTTCCAAATTTGCAAGGTTGTGCAGAACCTGTGATTGTCTGCAGATCAAAGCTAATCTGTGCCGTGATCCCGTTGCGGAAAGGAATGCATTCCAGAGCTCTGGCAGACGGTAATTAACATGTTCTTGGAGGACCACCAGCCTGAACATCTGCTTGATCTTTCTAAGCAGCTGTGATCCAGGAAGAAGTCCCAAGGGAAGTGCAGTTGGGTTATATCAGCACCACTAGGCAATATCCAGGCTCAGTTTTATTCTTGATGCATACTCCGGTGAAATCTTTGATTGACATTGTCAAATCAAAGGAAACCTATTGCTTAATTTTTGTGCAGAAACCAGCAGATCGGGCATCCTGCATCTCAAATAGTGACAGGACAGGTTCTTCTCTCTCTTTTTTGGTTCTAGTAGAAGAATGGAATGAAATGGACTGGACTGGACTGGACTGGACTAGACGTTTTATGATGGTGTCACTGTGATCCGATTGGTATGCCATCAAAAAAAGACACACAGTTATTATGGAACTCAGTCCTTTGGCCTTTCATTTTTGGTTTTGATAGAAGAGAAAAAAGAAATCAAAGCTAGAATGATAACCCAGTCCTTCTAGAGAATCTTCTCACTAGCCTTCAGTCAAGCAGACCATCAACTGAAATATTCCATTTTCCCATCCCCAACCTTCTGTTGCCCAACCAAAGTGATGAGTTAAGATGTTCCTGTAGGTTCAGGAAAAGGACTAGGAATAACAATTTAGGACTTCTTGGGTCATAAGTCCTTGGGAAATGTCCCAGTGAAAAACAAGGATTCTCAGCCATGTAGGAAAAGAAGCAGAAGAGGCAGGAAACCTGAAGAAGAGCTGAGGAAGCGTCTTGGATGAGAAGTGACCTCCTGCGTGAACATCTGAAATAAAATTGATAAAAAGATGGGGCAGAACTCTATGAAAAGCAGGAACGTTATCTCAGAAGGTTGAAGGTCCTCTAGTTACATAACCAGAATATTTATTCGTATAGAAAAAAAAATGAGAGAAAAGTAAAGTTTGTCTTTTTTACCCCTTTCTTTTTTCTTTTCAGAAGTGATTTCTCTCTTCCCTCCCGCAATTCAGTATCTCATTTATCACTCTTTGTCAGCTCCTTATGCAATCTTCCTAATGAAGCCACCACCTCTTTCTGCCAGATTGCTGGAAAAAGTTTCTGACTTCAGAAAAGGAGGAGGAGGAGGAGTTTCCTCTGGAGAAGAAAGAGTGAAGTTCTTGGAAAACTCGAGCCAGGGAGCCATTTGACATTGTGCATGACAGCTGGAACAAACCAAAGCATTGTTGGATCCGGTGCATCAAAACACAGCTCTGTGGCTTTGGTCCACCATGTGGTGTAACATTACATAACAGTTGTGTAACTGTTCCTTATGCAGCAATGCACACTTTCTTCACAGAAGACCCAAGTTAAGAAACCACCCAGGCACTATTGGCTTAACTAAGCATCTGTGGAATTCGAGATAAACATCGCTGCACAATTGAGGAAGCCTAGGTCAGAACATGTACCTCTTTCTGAACATGTCTACGCAACATAAACAGATGCACAAGCAGTAAAGATTGACAGGTGATCTGTCACCAAGGTTAAATCTTTGCCTCCTTCAAGATCTGGTAAAATGGTGTTTGGAAGTTCAGAAAGATGGTGTTCAATCACATCTGGAAAAGTTTCAGTCTTCTATAGGGGGGGAAAATGCTTTGATCGTGTTTCTCAAGCCACCGTGGTCTTTAGAACAGGCAGATGACCTCTTAGGTTCTCTAAGCTTTTCTCCATATTACACTGATACAACTTTTTTAGGATGATGATGTATCTATGACCTTGAGAGATCTCAACCAAATACCACAGTATGATATAAGCCCTGCCCCTTCCTTCCTTCCTTCCTTCCTTCCTTCCTTCCTTCCTTCCTTCCTTCCTTCCTTCCTTATTATTTATTTATTTATTTATTTGTCACACAGTATATATAAGCATAAGCATGTAATAACTATACAATATATAAGCATATATATAAGCATAAGTATGTAATAACTATATTAATTGGATATAATGAAAGGAAACAATAGCACAGGAACGGTAGGCACTTTTGTGCTCTTATGCATGCCCCTTATAGTCCTCTTAGGAATGGGGTGAGGTCAATAGTAGACAGTTTTTGGTTGAAGCTTTGGGGATTTTGAGAAGAGACCACAGAGTCAGGTAGTGTATTCCAAGTATTAACAACTCTGTTACTGAAGTCATATTTTCTGCAATCAAGATTGGAGCGGTTAACATTAAGCTTAAATCTATGGTGTGCTCATGTATTATTGCAATTGAAGCTGAAGTAGTCTTTGACAGGAAGGACATTGTAATAGATGATTCTATGAGTTAAACTCAGGTCATGTTGAAGGCGGCGTAGTTCTAAATTTTCTAAACCCAGGATTTCAAGTCTGGTGGCATAAGGTATTCCTTCCTTCCTTCCTTCCTTCCTTCCTTCCTTCCTTCCTTCCTTCCTTCCTTCCTTCCTTCCTTCCTTCCTTTCTTCTCCTTCTCCTTTAAAATAAAATAAGCTAATATTAATTATTCTAATATTAATTCTTCCTTTAATTTATTTCTTTTCCCATTTTCCTGGAATACAAAAATAAACAAACTAGTGGTGAAATCTAATTTTTTTTACTACCGGTTCTGTGGGTGTGGCTTGGTGGGCATGGCAGAGGAAGGATATTGCAAAATCTCCATTCCCACCCCACTCTGGGGCCAGCCAGAGGTGGTATTTGCCGGTTCTCCAAACTACTCTAAATTTCCACTACCGGTTCTCAAATTGCTCAAAATTTCTGCTACCGGTTCTCCAGAATCTGTCAGAACCTGCTGGATTTCACCCCTGAAACAAACCCAATTTAATTTCTTCCATAACAAACCTCACAACTTTTTCAATTGACTTTGTAAAACAATTTCTTCAACTCAATGCAAGAAAATTAACATATTTTTCCAGTTAAAAAAGCATGACAATAATTAATAGTGATGATGTCATAGTATTTTTAATATCCTATTTCTGAAGAATGTACCCATGCCAGAAAATCTGCCTACCTACTGTTACAGTTACATAACTATTTAGCTTTGCCAAAGCAAAGGAATAATTCAGCTTAAATACCCATTTGACAACAGTTAATCTTTCCAACTAATATTTTGCTTAAAAAAAATACTAGTGGCATTAATGATATTAATGCTTTCATAACAAATTTTCATAAAACTTTCATAACAAAGCTTCATGCTAATTTATTTGAACGCACACACATTTTGCAGAAGTTTGCAGAATCCAAGAATATATACAATAACTCCCTCTTGATTAATTTTTAAGAGTTCCCCGTGAATCAAGCAAAGGTAAACTTGCCCTTCAGCCAGGGGTGAAATCCAGCAGGTTCTGACAGGTTCTGAGAACCGGTAGCAGAAATTTTGAGTAGTTTGGAGAACCAGTAGCGGAAGTTTTGAGCAATTCGGAGAATCGGTAGTAGAAATTTTGAGCAGTTCAGAGAACTGGTGGTGGAAATTTTGAGTAGTTCAGAGAACTGGCAAATACCATCTCTGGCTGGCCCCAGAATGGGGTGGGAATGGAAATTTTGCAATATCCTTCCCCCAGGAGTGGGGAGGGAATGGTAATTTTGCAATATCCTTCCCCTGCCACGCCCACCAAGCCACACCCACAGAACCGGTAGTAAAAAATTTGGATTTCACCACCGCCTTCAGCATTTCCAGCAAAGATGTATCAATTGACAATTATTTGGGTCTTTAATTCCTATCGGCCATGTCTCCCTTGGCTATGGCAGAGGAAGAGGAAGATCAAAAAGTAATTGCAGAAATCACTGAATCTATGGAACCAGGTCTGGAACCAGGTCCCAGCACAGGTCTCAGGGAGGAATGGTCCCTCACCAGCCAAGAGTCTGCTTCTTCAAACTTCAGTCTAGACTTTCTGCCCCAAAGGAACAGCATGGCATCAAGATGAACCTCAAGAAGCTAAAAGATACTGAAGTGCCAGGTTGCAGGGATGAATTAATGGAACTAGAGGTCTATTTGGTAGCTCCTGCTGGTCCCAAGTAAGCTCCGTACTCTGATTGAACTCAAGTGAAGGCTTGATAGATCTATCTTAAATGTCTCCTGATGAAAGCAACACTTGTTCTAATTTGGCTTTGGGTTTATATACTCTGGATCGATTCACTCATTCCTGTTCTTTTTTCCAGTCTTCTAGATTTAACAGGACTTGGCTCTTTTGAAGTCTAGACAGGACTTTGACTAGAGTCGGTGTTTCTCCTGATTGGGACTTTGATCATTCCCAGACAAGTTAGCTAATAATCCATTATTATGGCTTGTCGCACATTCAGCCAAACGTTTAGTTTGGATTTGGAATTTTGATCCACTTATCGAGTCCTTCCTAAGGACCAGGGATATGGAAATGTTGTTTGATGTTCTTCTTATTATTACATTAGATGCGCAATATGGTTCCTGGAAGAGTGTTTGTGACTCATTAAATTTGTTGGATTTTTCTTGATGGGCACGGAAAGGGACATCTCTGTGTAAAAACAAAGTCCACTGGTTTAAAAAAAAAAGAAGAAGTTTCAACCTTGATCATCAACACTTAGAAATTGGGTGTACTGTAGATGTAGATTTTATGCCTCAGTGAACTCCAGGCTCCAGAATCTGTTCTTCATATCCACTAAGTTGATTAGTCATGTGTCCCTTGCTTCTATTTTGGTCGCTTGGTGGTTTTCACCAATAAATCTTTCCAGAGTGACATTGCACAATTGGGTTTTATTAGGGAAGTTTACAAATGCATTTAATTTCTGTGGCATGTAAACTTTGCCTTTGTCAACAAATCTTGTCTTGAACATCAAATTAAAAACATTGAGTTGAACAGAAACGAAACAACATGTGTGTGTAAGTGCGTTTCTTCATTTCCATCCTCCTGCTCCTATGGGCGTTTAAGACATCTTTCTCTGTTTATAGGTCACTTAAGTTGTTCGTATCCAAATCTAAGCAACAGTAAGCAGATATTTTGTCCTGTTCTTGAAAAGGCTTTCTTAGTGGTCATTCTCTTAATCCTTTTGTCCCAAATATTATTCTGGTGTTGTTTTTTTTCAGCACAAGTCTCAGGGTTAGTCAGATCTCCGTGGTTTTAGACTGATCTCAATTAAGCTTCGACTTTGCATCCAGCAAGCTACGGGATTGAATAAAAGGACAATCAGAGGTTATTCTAAAATCACACATTAGCCTGCTTGAACAAAGATAATTGGATTCTGAAATTTGCCTTAAATTATTTATTCTTTGTAAAGCTCTGAAGGCATATGCTCTTTGAGTTTCCAACACAAAGAGGTTTTTTTTTAAAATCCCCATCTTGAAATAGATATTTCAACCCTTAGGTATCAAAGTGTCTGTTCCTGAAATTAATCTAATCCTACTTTGATTGTAGATGCCTTCTCATCCCTTGGAGCTGTGTTAGGAAAAGCAAGAAGCTCCTAATTTCACATAAACTATGCTATAACAAACCACACAATTATTTTGGAATAATTGAAGAAGAAATCCTGACGCTTACATTTCCTTAGGCAGCTGCAGAATACTATAAAACAGATCTGGGGAACCCCAAAAGCTTCCATCGCAACTAGGAAGGAATATGTCCCTTCAAGAAAGCTTCCAAATGTGGGGTCTTTACAGAGGTATCTCTGAAATTGGAGCATCTTGAATAGCTGCCTTCTGCCACATTAGACCAGACGTGGCAAAAATCAAGGAAACTATCCGTCTAAGGAGATTCTCATTTTCCCAGGTCCTGGTTATCCCAAAGGTGCTTTTTCCAAAAGACAACTGGACTTTTCTTGGGGTTTTTTTTTCTTTGAAAAAATGTTCTGCTTCTCATCCAAGAAGCTTCTTCAGTTCTTGAAAAAAGAAAAAAAAGAAAAAAAAATCAAGGAAGTCCAGTTACCTTTTTGACAAAGCAACTTTAGGACTGGTGTGGAGTGTGCATGTGTTGTGTGTGTACGGTAAAGGTTCCCCTCACCCATATGTGCTATTTGTTCCCGACTCTAGGGGGCGGTGCTCATCTCCATTTCTAAGCCAAAGAGCCAGTACTGTCCGAAGACATCTCTGTGGTCATGTGGCTGGCATGACTAAACCCCAACGGGACAGGGAACGCTGTTCCCTTCCCACCAAAGATGGTCCCTATCTTTCTACTTGCATTTTTTAATGTGCTTTCGGACTGCTAGGTTAGCAGAAGCTGGGACAAGGAACGGGAGGTCACCCCGTTACGCGGCGCTAATGATTCGAACCGCTGAACTGCAGACCTTTCGATTGACAAGCTCAGTGTCTTAGCCACTGAGCCACCGCATCATCCTACTCCAACTTCTTAAGCACAACATCACAACTTTATGCCAACTTCAGCCTTCCTTTCTCTAGAGCAGGGATGTCCAAACTTGGCCCTTTGAAGAGTGGTGGACTTCAACTCCCAGAATTCCCCAGCCAGCAACTTGCTCATATTTATAGCTCATGCTGGCTGGGGAATTCTGGGAGTTGAAGTCCACCACTCTTCAAGGGGCCAAGTTTGGACACCCCTGCTCTAGAGGGAACAAACCCACATTCTCCGGGTTCCCTCAACCACTCTTGGATCATCTTCACCTCTTTCCTTCACATACCTTCCAGTTTGTACGACTCTTTTTAACAGACGTGGCCAAGAAATGGAGTTCTTGATTCATCTCCAGAACACAGTAGGGGTAAATAACAATATCTGTGAGCTGGCACGATTGCACCAAATATATTGTATTCATCTTCTTTTTTTCCCCCACAAGTAGGAACTGGGACCGTCAGGATGAGATTCTTGCCTGCTCCTCCTCCTGTCATTTGGTTGCTGTCCAATCTGAATGCCAAATACAATTCAGTCTTTTAAGCTCCAGCAATCAAAAGAAGCTTCTAAGGTTCCCGGTTCCCAAAGTGATTTCATCAAAAGCTCGAGAACTTCTTGAAAGTAAACGGGGTGAGAAAGACAGCAGCCGTCAACCACACTAACCAAAGAAATTCGTATGATTCATTTGGGCAAGTAAGGAATGCGAGTTTCTGGCTTAACGACCAAGGTGGGGGAGGGGGAAGCATTGAGAAAGGACAATGTTTCTTTTTATGCGAAGTGGAAGAGTGATAAATTACACATCGACTTGCCAGACAATAAATGCTCTTTCAGTTGTACAAAAGCATTTGTGTGTAGACGTGTTTCTGTAGAGTATCATCAACCGACCATGAAGATTGCACCTATTGTATCATTTCCTTGTGGGTGGGAGTATAGACAACTCAGAGGAAGAGTGGATTGAATGGAAAGCACCTTGATTTTCAAGCTATTTCCTGGAAGCTGTTGCCGTGGCTGATTTTGAAGTCCATGGGTTGATCAGAATCTCATTTGAAAAGAAGGACTAGGGGAGACACGATAGCAGCCTTCCAATATTTGAGGGGCTGCCATAAAGAAGAGGGAGTCAAGCTATTCTCCAAAGCACCAGAAGGCAGGACAAGAAGGCAGGGCTCAGGCTGTAAGAAGCTTGTTATTAAACACAGCTGCCTGCAATTACCCACCAGGCCCAAGGTTGACTCAGCCTTCCATCCTTTATAAGGTAGGTAAAATGAGGACCCAGATTGTTGGGGGGGGCAATAAGTTGACTTTGTATATAAATATACAAATAGAATAAGACTATTGCCTTACACAATGTAAGCCGCCCTGAGTCTTCGGAGAAGGGCGGGATATAAATGTAAAAAAAAAAAAAAAAGAAGCAATGGATGGAAACTAACCAAGGAGAGGAGCAACCTAGAATTAAGGAGACATTTCCTGACAGTGAGGACAATTAATCACTGGCTTGCCTCCAGAAGTTGTAGTTGCTCCAACACTAGAGTTGTTTTTAAGAAGAGATTAGACAACTATTTCTTTGAAATAGTACAGGGTCTCCTGCTTGAAAAGGAGGGTGGACTAGAAGACTTCTGAGGTCCCTCCCACCTCTATTTTGATTGAAAGGGTATAGGCCAGGTTTCAGCAACCTGCAGCTCTGGAGTCGCATGCAGCTCTTTGGGCCCTCTGCTGTGGCTCCCTGTCGGGTGATCCCACCACTAGCTGGCCCCACCCTTTGCCTCCAAGTCACTCCTCGCCTAGCCTGAGAAGGTAAGGGCGATGGCAGGGGATGGAGAAGCAGCCAGGGCAAAGACAGAGAGGTAGAGAGAGTGTAGGAGAGACAGATACACAGATACAGAGGGAGGGGAGAGAGAAGGAGAGAGAGAGGGGAGGGAGGGAGAGAGAGAGAGAGATGTTTATTTATTTATTATTCACACTTTTATACCGCCCTATCTCCCTAGGGACTCAGGGCGGTTTACAGCCATATAAAAAACATATATATATACAGGGTAAAACATTAATTTAAAAAATTTATTACATAGGCCGAATATTTAAAATAGAGATATAAATAATAAAACCCCATTTAAAACCAGATTTAAAATTTAAACATTTAAAAATTTAAAATTCTAGTCCAGTCTTGCGCAGATAAATAGATGTGTCTTAAGCTCGCGGCGGAAGGTTCGAAGGTCAGGAAGTTGGCGAAGCCCTGGGGGAAGCTCGTTCCAGAGGGTGGGGGCCCCCACAGAAAAGGCCCTTCCCCTGGGTGTCGCCAGTCAGCACTGCCTGGCGGACGGCACCCCAAAGAGTCCCTCCCTGTGAGAGCGCACGGATCGGTGAGAGGCATTCGGTGGCAGCAGACGGTCCCGTAAGTAGCCCGGCCCTATGCCATGGAGCGCTTTGAAGATCATTACCAAAACCTTGAAGCGCACCCAGAAGGCCACAGGCAGCCAGTGCAGTCTGCGCAGGAGAGGTGTTATGTGGGAGCCACGAGGGGCTCCCTCTATCACCCGCGCAGCCGCATTCTGAACTGTCAGAACTGTCATTCTGAAATGTCAAAAGGGTTTTGTGGTTCCCAGTGTTTTTTAACAACCAGTTCTCTGCCCTAGGTTGGGTAGGCGTGGCTAGGGGGGTGTCATGTGACTGGTTGGGTAGGTGTGGCTAGGGGGTGTCATGTGACTGGTGGAAGTGAGTGACATCGAGTTGACCACGCCCACCCAGGGTTTGTGGCTCCCGGTGTTTTCTTTTCTGTGGGAAATGGGTCCAAATGGCTCCTTGCATGTTTAAAGTTGCAGATCCCTAGTATAGGCTCTCCTGCTTGAGTGGGGGGCTGGATTAGAAGCCCTCCAAGGTCCCTTCCCACTCTGTTATTCTGTTATTCTCTATTCTTTTGATGCCTCTTCCAATCTCACCCCCTCCAGATGGGTTAGATTACAGCATCAATTCTTCCCAGGCAGGCAAACGCTTTAGGAGCGCAGATGAATAGATTCATTAACAAAATATGAGCTTGTATGTACAAGTGTGATTCTTCTTATTAAAAAACATTCCTTGTGGGAGAAGTTTAATTATATTGTTTTTCTAAGCCTGCTAATGGGATTTAAACAGTCTGTAACAAGCCAGCTTCAGGCTTTTCCTATGTTTTGGTTGTTGTTATTGTTTATGCAGTAAATAGGCTTTGTTCTACCTATATACTGTATTTTTCAGACTATAAGATACACTGGTGTATAAGACCCACCAAGATTTCGAAGAGGTAAGTAAGAAAAATAAAAGTTCTGGCCCTCCCCGGCCCCCAGGAGCACTCTGCAGGCCTCCCAAAACCTCTGCGCAACGAAGTGCTCATCTTCGTTTCAAAGCCAAAGAGCCAGTGCTGTCCGAAGACGTCTCCATGGTCATTTAGCTGGCATGGCTTAATGCCAAAGGCGCACAGAACGCTGTTCCCTTCCCACCAAAAGTGGTCCCTATTTTTCTATTTGCCTTTTTTACGTGCTTTCAAACTGCTAGATTGGCAGAAGCTTTGAAAAGGAATGGAGCTCACCCTGTTACGCGGCACTAGGGATTCGAACTGCTGAACTGCCGACCTTTCAATCAACAAGCTCAGCGTCTTAGCCACTGAGCCACCATGCCCCATACAAATAACATATATACTACTTAAACAGTGCTAGAGTTGTACAATTATTTTTGATCATCATATTCATTCTAATACAACGATACATATATAGTATCTCATTCCAGGCCTAGCCTAATTTTTTCGTATTCCGACTTCCACCTCATAGATCTGGTTAATTCTTATTATTCACGTGGAGATAATTTTTTTTCTCAAGTGTCTACATTTTATTGATTGTCCAGAAGCTACATCTAAACTGAGTGAAACTCTTAAAATTCACTTGTTACAGGTATTATTGTGTAACCATATCTTTTTTTTAAAAATAGAAAATCTTCCTTCAGAATCTCTCTCAAGAATGAAAGATTTGATCCTACATACCTACCTATCTACCTTATCTACCTACCTACCTATATAATTTAGAAGCCATGTGGCCACAAAGATTATTTACATCTCCCTTACAAAGCAAATCTAGATGAATTTTGAGCCTCCTAATAATAACTATTAGAAGCTTCAGAAAAATGTGTACGTTGGGTCAGTTCTCCTTCTCCTCCACTCCGCAAACCTCACTGCCTTCTAATGCTGATGATGTTACTCAGCTGGGTAATGTAATGCCTGCAAGAAAGCCACAAACCTCACACAGTACCAATGTCCCCAGAGCCATTCTCCTCCTCCTCCCTTTCTCCTTCTTCTCCACTCTGCAAACCCCGCTCCCTTCTAGCATTGATTTTTCCTGATTCAGTCATGAAACATCTGCAAGAAAGCCACCAAGCTCAGAGAACACCAAAGACCCCAGAGCCATTCTCCTCCTCCTCCTCCTCCCTTTCTTCTCCACTCCGCAAACCTTCTCCCTTCTAGCATTGATTTTTCCTGATTCAGTCATGAAACATCTGCAAGAAAACCACCAAGCTCAGAGAGCACCAAGGACCCTACAGACCATCAACCCAAATATTCTATCCTCAAGTTGATCATGCTCTTACCTAGTACCAGCCATCTACATCCTTGTCTCTGAGAGGAGAATACCCTTGCTTAAAAATGAATTTCTTCCCGGAACTATTTCCAGCAAAAGTATTTACTGTGTATCTATCTAACCATCATTCATCTTCCTGAAGTTATGACCCCAGTCCTTATCTCTATGGATGTTATTAAGCTGTTCAGATGCTGAGCTTTCTAACTAATGACTGAAGGATTGACAGCTTCATCAGTCTAAATGCAACAGACTTGAAAATGCTTGAAAATCAAAGACCAATAATTTACAGTACGCTGGCAGTACTTCCAGTTCCTAGAGTTTTCCCATCTGGTCCATGAGCTATATTAAGTAACATGATTTAGTATAATGTAAGTTTATGTCTCTTTACTCTTGACAAATGATGATGCCTTATTGCAACAGGCAAAGATTAAGAATGTAGGAAATTAGTTGTTTTCTCTGCTATCACTTTGGTTAAACACCCTACAAAGGTAATTTTAAACTCCATTATGAAACGTGAGCCAGTTGTGGAGAATCCTTATCTCATGATAAATTAGTAGTATAATATCTTTTTTTGCTAAGGGATTTCTTGGGCTGGCTTCTTAGAAGCATGACCGTTGCATTCCAACTCAATGTTTATAAAGTATTAATAAGCTCCATTCTTGATGGATTTTAAATTCATAATATTTGAAACATCATGTTAGGAACATTTGGTCAACTGGATCATGTAGTGAAATACTACATTTGTTATGGATAATTATTAATAAGTTAATTAAGTTAATTAAGCTAATAATTCACCCTCAAGTTAATAAGTCTATGATGTTACATAAGCTTGGCTCTTAAGGGTGTGCATGACAGATTTTTCAACCATATCTACACTAATTCAAGATTGACTTTTATGATCAAATGAATAGACCGACATTTTTTTTACAGTCCGAAGCTGTAAAAAATTGTCAAAATTAAAACAACAGAATGCAACTTGAGAATCAATCTCATTTTTTTAAGTAAATTACTTTTGTTGGCTCCAATGATAGTGGAGACTCAGGACTTGGACACAGAATTTAGTAGTTGTGTGGATGATTTCAAAGCATTTATCTTTTAGAAAATGTTTATATTGAAAAAAGAATTGCTTTTCACCATTAAAACCTAAGGAGACCCACTCAGACATTAATAGTCTGTAGAAAAAATAATTGCTACCAACTTGCCTTCCATTGAGGACCTGTATACTGCACGAATCAAGAAGAGGGCCGTGAAAATATTTGCAGATCCCTCGCATCCTGGACATAAACTGTTTCAACTCCTACCCTCAAAACGACGCTATAGAGCACTGCACACCAGAACAACTAGACACAAGAACAGTTTTTTCCCGAAGGTCATCACTCTGCTAAACAAATAATTCCCTCAACACTGTCAGACTATTTACTGAATCTGCACTACGATTAATCGTTTCATAGTTCCCATCACCAATCTCTTTCCACTTATGACTGTATGACTATAACTTGTTGCTGGCAATCCTTATGATTTATATTGATATATTGATCATCAATTGTGTTGTAAATGTTGTACCTTGATGAACATATCTTTTCTTTTATGTACACTGAGAGCACATGCACCAAGACAAATTCCTTGTGTGTCCAATCACACTTGGCCAATAAAAATTCTATTCTATTCTATTCTAGAGCAAGCATAGAAATTGCTGATGAACCAAAACAGGACCCCAGCTCTTCTGACCCTTTGTCTAAGTTAACCCTTCTGTAAACCTTTTTTTGGGGGGAGGGCGATCATTAAAGAATCATGTAAATATTATTTTACTATCAAGCAAAGAATGCTCTCAATGATTCTCAAGCGTGGAAGAAGCCTGCAGAAAGATCTTTATGATGGCCTGAACTGACCCTTGTAATTCTGAAAAAACAAAAGACTTGAGATAATTCTTAAAAGATTGGACAATGCTTTGCAATTGCTGGAGTTGACTCTTGCAAAAAAAAAGAAAAAAAAGAAAAATAAATCGTAAGACAGGCATTCTTGATAATTAATTGGCGTTTTTTTCAAGAGAGTGAATAAAGTTGTTGTCCAAGTAATTTTGAACGCCTAGAAGTGGGGGGGAATGTGAGAGCAGATCTGAGCTGGCAATAGGTCCTAATTCCTATTTCAGAGGAAAAATTGAAAACACATATTTAAGAAGGACGGCCAATTAGCACTGGAAGGAGATTCCGTATAAACAAACAGGAATGCAAACCATCTTCCTTCATCTGAAGTGACTCAAGGGCTTCACTGTCAGCCAACAGGTGACTTGTGAAAGCAAGCTCCCGAGAAGTCTACAATTCTTTTAATAAGTTTTTATTTCCAAACAAACAAACAAAAAAAAGAAAATCCTGCCAAAAATTAATGGCATCAATTGAAACATGTGGCTGGACCTTTTCAGGAGAATTATATGTGACACGAAAGCTGCAAAAAAAAAAAAAGATGGTGCCAAAGGATTCCGAGCAAAAGTCACATCAAGTATCATGTTGCCGAGTCAAAAATGTTGCCAATGGTCAAAAATGAAGGCTAGAATCAGAGCGGACAGTGATGATCAGTTATGGACGATGATCAGCTAATGTTTCGGAGGTAGCAGAAACCCAAAAGACTTTGCAACTATTTGATGCTCTGTGTTAAATTTAGGTATTACCGACAAAGAAATAGAGGGAGCCTAGTATAGATCTATTTCAAGCTATTTACTTGCCTGCAGAAGTTGTGAATGCTCCAACACTGGAAATTTTTAAGAAAATGTTGGATAACCATCTGTCTGAGATGGTGTAGGGTTTCTTGCCTGGGCAGGGGGTTGGACTAGAAAGCCTCCAAGGTCCCTTCCAACTGTGTTGTTATATTATTATATTATATTTAGCTCTCATCAGCTAGCTGTACCCTTTCTTGGATTCGAACCTGGGCTGCTTACATATTAGGTAGATGTGGGAAAACCAGTGGTTGGTTTCACATTTTGTTGCTACCAGTTCACCGCACACATGCCCGGTTCGTACACACACCTGCCTTCTGCGCATGCGCCCGGCCTAAAAAACATGCCTAATAGGATAGCATAGAGCCGGGGCTGATGGGCATTCCCACCGGCGATTTCCGCTACCAGTTCACCTGAACTGGTCCAAGCTGGCTGAATCTCACCTCTGGTATTAACCTCTAAGCCATGGGTTCTCCTTGCTTTGTTGGCTATACCAGGGGAAAGTTGTGTCTCGTCCGCTTTCACCGCAGCCGGGGCCTTCTTATCTGCTTCCGAACGCTGAGGAATGTCCTAGTATGCCTCCCGGCCCCAGCCCTAGCTCCATGCCCAGACAGGCTGAGGAGGAAGAAGTACCTCCAGCCCCCAGCTCTGTCTCCATGCCCAGGCAAATGGAGCAACTGGACCCCTCCCCCTCCCCCACAGCATGTGAGCCTGAGGAGGGTCAATTACCAACAGCTGCAGACTGGAGTGACCCTCGCTTCAGAAGACTTGAAAGGCGGCGGCGACAGAAGGAAGGGAGGGGCAGGCCTGGATAAGTGCTGAGTCATGGAGCCACACCCCATGGCCTATATAAAGGATCTGCTTTCTGGCATTCTCTGAGTCAGGCAAAGTCTAACATATCTTGCTGAAGTCACTTTCTGGTCTCCTGCCTGCCTTGAGAACTTTGCTAGGATTTTGGCAGAGCTGCAGAGGCACGCCTGATTCGGATTTCCCTGACCCGGCTGCCAGCGGAGGAGTGGGACACGACAGAAAGATTAAGCATTTTTCCCTCTGGTGGGACCGGTCTATCAGGGCAACCTGGTCTACCCAAATATGGGATGGAGCATACTGCTTCCGTTTTTACCTTTCAGCCCCAATCCAGGAGCCTTCACAGGCAGTCGCTTCCATGACAAACTATTTTAGTGTTAGATTTATGTTGAAAATAAATTTTTTCAACGGAAAAACGGAAGCAGTATGCTCCGTCCTATAACTTTCTGGTTTGGTTCTGCAACCCAAGAACACAGACTTCAGAGGATAATTAGAACTGCAGAAAAAACAATGGCTACCAACCTGCCTTCCATTGAGGACCTGTATACTGCACGAGTCAAAAAGAGGGCTGGAAAAATATCTACAATATCAGGGTTGAAAGATTAGCTAGCTCTGAGCTGTTGCCCGGGGGATGCCCGAATGTATGAACAGCATACATTTTTCAGGGAGGCTCCTTTCATATCCCCCATGAAAATCTTCTGGGCAAGATCAGTTTAATTTGTATATATTTTAATCTTGTATTTTATATTTTAAATTTTATATCATATACACTAAAGGTGATGGTTCGTCTTGCTGATGCGTGTAAACCGCGTAAGATAAAGGTAAAGGTTCCCTTGCACATGCGTGCTAGTCATTCCCGACTCTAGGGGGCAGTGCTCATCTCTGTTTCAAAGCCGAAGAGCCAGTGCTGTCCGAAGATGTCTCCATGGTCAAGTGGCCGGCATGACTCAATGCCAAAGGCGCACCAAATGCTATTCCCTTCCCACCAAAGGTGGTCCCTATTTTTCTACTTGCATTTTTTACGTGCTTTCGAACTGCTAGGTTGGACAAGCAACGGGAGCTCACCCCGTTACGCAGCACTAGGGATTCGAACCATTGAACTGCTGACCTTTCGATCAACAAGCTCAGGGTCTTAGCCACTGAGCCACCGCATCTCTTATCATATACTTTATCATATACACTAGTATGCCTTATTTTAATTGCGATGCTTCTGACACCAATAAACATGGAAGTCTGAACTCCACACTAAATGTGGGAGCGAAGATCGTGCCACCAAACTTCACAATTTATTGACCCAAGGGAGAAAGGTACGAGTGCACAATCGCTTTTGAAAATACATAAATAAAAAGTCATAATCCGAAGACATATGGAGTTCTAGCAGGAAACATCTGCCAAGCAGCTGTTTCTCTTCCTTGCTTGAAATAGTCATGTGTAGATTATTTCTGAACTTTATGTCATTTGCATGAGTCCAAAACAACATGTCTTAAAAAGGGAAGACTGGTAATGGCTGCCATTTTTTATTGGGGTCTATGATTTAAAAGGCACTTGTCAACTTAATTTGGTCCTTTGTAATTTTCATGAACTCTAGAAGGAGGAGG
This sequence comes from Ahaetulla prasina, assembly GCF_028640845.1. Lineage (NCBI taxonomy): Eukaryota > Metazoa > Chordata > Lepidosauria > Squamata > Colubridae > Ahaetulla > Ahaetulla prasina. Next base: position 3,147,675 of record NC_080550.1, read on the forward strand.
AGGAGGAGGAGGAGGAGGAGGAGGAGAAGGAGAAGGAGAAGAAGAAGAAGAAGAAGAAGAAGAAGAAGAAGAAGAAGAAGAAGAAGAAGAAGAAGAAGAAGAAGAAGAAGAAGAAGAAGAAGAAGATGATATCTGGAAAAGGATGGAAGACTGGAAGCTGCCTGATTCTCTCTTTGGGTCTTCAGTATGGTTGATATTTTGGCTTGTTTTTCTAACAGAAAAAGAAAAATACCTATCGATCCAGGTGCTTTAGTGAAGTCACTTGACCATGATAGTCTCAGCTAGACAGTTCAGGAAGAAGCTCCGAGCTTCTGTTCTCTTTGTCTATGGAGATTTTCAGTCTTCGGCTGTCCCAAAAGTGCTTTTTTTCAAGAGGCAACTGGACTTTCTGGCTTTCCTTGGAAGAGGTTTTACTTCTCATCCAAGAAGCTTCTTCAGCTTCTTCAAGATGATTATGCTTGCCAAAAACAAAAAAAACAACAACCATCAATCAAGTCAGGAGAAATGCCGTTGTTGTTTTTTTTGGTTAAAGGAATTTCTAGTCTCGCTTTCCCCAAAGAAGAAAAGAATAATCATAACTGTACAGACACGTTTGCATTTATCTGTGTTTCGTTAAGTCTCAACACCATCCTCTTCATTCTTCATGAAATTCTAAACTCCATTATATGAAGATAGAGGGCAGATCCAGGAGCCCTCAAGACGTGAGACACAACAGATGTCCTGTTCCTCTGCCAATGATGAACTTCATTGAATTTCGTTGCTGTCTTGCCTCTTGACCACACTATCCAGCTTCCCCTTATATAAGCAACCTTAAACTAATCCTGTTCTGGATTATCTTTAACAATATTTTTAATTCCCGTTACTAGTGATGGCATCAACATTCAGACCTGGAAGAGCTCTAGAAATTCATGCAAGGAGCCAAGGCCAAGCTGGGTTTGGCTCTCGATGGGCAGAGCCTACCAAAACTTTTCTCCAACCAGCTGTTTTCCCTACACGCCCCATTTCTCTTTCCTATCTCCACCTGCCTGCCAACTATGGGTCAGAAGGTCTCCCTATTAAAAATGTAGCATTGACTCTACAGTATTTGTAGAGATATTATTGCAGGGGGACGTCTCCAAACGTGGCAACTTTAGGACTTCTGGACTTCAGCTCCCAGAATCCCCCAGCCAGCATGGCTTTGGTGATTCTCTGTGGATTCATCGCAGTTGCATATCAGACAAAACTTATACTAAGTGGGGTAGATACTACCTTATTTTTTTAAAATTAATTTATTACTAGAATGGTTTTCCCAGTTGCAATGTATGGCTGTGAAGGTTGGACCATAAGAAAGGCTGAGCGCCAAAGAATTGAGGCCTTTGAACTCTGGTGCTGGAGAAGACTCCTGCGAGTCCCTTGGACTGCAAGGGGAACAAACAAGTCAGTTCTACAGGAGATCAACCCTGACTGCTCTTTAGAAGGCCAGATCCTGAAGAGGAAACTGAAATACTTTGGCCACCTAAGGAGAAAGAAGGACTCACTGGAGAAGAGCCGAATGCTGCGAATGATTGAGGGCAAAAGAAGAAGGGGACGACAGAGAACGAGGTGGCTGGATGGAGTCACTGAAGCAGTACGCATGAGTTTAAATGGACTCCAGAAGATTACGGTAGAGGACAGGAAGGCCTGGAGGAATGTTGTCCATGGGGCCATGATGGGTCGGACACGACTTTGCAACTAACAACAACAACAAATTACTAGAATAGCCAATAGAAGAGACTGGATAGCCATTTGTCTGGAATGGTAGAGGGTCTCCTGCTTGAGCAAGGGGTTAGAACCAGTGGTGAGTTTCAAAAATTCTTACAACGGGTTCTGTAGGTGTGGCTTGATGGGTGTGGCATGACTTGGTGGGCGTGGCAGGGGAAGGATACTGTAAAATCTCCATTCTCACCTCACTCCAGGGAAAGGTTACTGCAAAAATCCCCATTTCCTCCCAATCAGCTGCGACTTGGGAGGCAGAGAATAGATGGGGATGGGGCCAGTCAGAATTTTTACTACCGGTTCTCCGAACTACTCAAATTTTCGCTACCGGTTCTGCAGAACTGGTCAGAACCTCCTGAAACCCACCTCTGGTTAGAACATAGAACATAGAACATAAAATAATAAGAGTTGGAAGGGACTTTAGAGGGCTTCTAATCCAATCCCCTGCTCAAGCAGGAGACCTTATACCATTTCAGATATATGGTTGTCCAGTCGCTTTTTGAAAGCCTCCAGTAATGGAATACCCATGACTTCTGGATATAAGCTTTTCCATTGGTTGATTGCTCTCATCACTGGGTTCAACTAGAAGACCTCCAAGGTCCCTTCCAACTCTGTTATTCTGTAATTCTGAATCATGATTCCCCCCCCCATTTTCCTCTCTATTACGGAGGAAATGTTTACGAGACCGCCTGCTGTTACCTTATGCCTCCCACCGACCCGTACGCTCTCACAGAGAGGGTCTCCTCAGGGTGCTGTCCGCCAAACAGTGTCGGCTGGCGGCCCCCAGGAGCAGGGCCTTCTCTGTGGGGGCACCGACACTCTGGAACGAACTTCCCCCGGCTTACGTCAAGTGCCTGATCTTCGGACCTTCTGTCGTGAGCTCAAAACACACCTATTTATTCAAGCGGGACTGGCATAATAGTGTCAAATTTTAATTTGGGGTTTTATTAATATTTCTAAAATTTTAAAACTGAATTTTAATATTCAGCCTTTTTGTAATTTGCTAGGTTTTAAATGTTTTAACTTGTATATATTTCGTGTTTTATCTTGGCTGTACACCGCCCTGAGTCCTTCGGGAGAAGGGCGGTATAAAAATTTAATAAAATTAAAAAAAAAAAAAAAATTCCAGAGATGTCTTGAAATGGAAAATGCAACATTTAGAGCTCTGGGATGTCTCTTAAATTCCAGGCAGATGCAAACACAAATGTTTCCAAATGCCTTGTATTTGTTAAGTCCAGCTTTCTCTCCTGTTTTTTCCTTTTTCCTGATTTTCTTGTGGGGCAGGGTTGGGGAAAACGGAAGAAGCATTGAGATAAGATGGGAAGGCTCGACTCTTTAGAATGTTATAAAAGAGAGAAATTGTCTGGTTTTTTTCCTTTAAAAAAATTGCTTTCTATACAAACAGTTTACCTGCTAACTTTCATTCTTATTTACTTTATTTATTTTAATTTTATTTCTATAGCTGTCTAGCTCCAACAAGTGACTCTGGATAGTGAACAATCAATATTGGCTTGTTAAAAGGTAACAATAAAGGTTCCCCTCACACATATGTGCTAGTTGTTCCTGACTCTAGGGGGCGGTGCTCATCTCCATTTCAAAGCCAAAGAGCCAGCGCTGTCCGAAGACGTCTCCGTGGTCATGTGGCCGGCATGACTAAACACCAAAGGCGCGCGGAACGCTGTTCCCTTCCCACCAAAGGTGGTCCCTATTTTTCTACTTGCCTTTTTTACCTGCTTTTGAACTGCTAGGTTGGCAGAAGCTGGGACAAGTACCGGGCGTTCATCCCGTTACGCGGTGCTAGGGATTTGAACCACTGAACTGCCAACCTTTCGATCGAACTAGCTCAGCATCTTAACCACTGAGCTAAGCCTGTGCGAATCACCTCTTTCTGCTTTATTGAATCGCATACCCAGCAACATGGAGAGAGAAGTTTTGGAAATATGCAAAATAAGTGGTTTGAATGGATTTAAAGTATCTGATTCCATCTGATGCTCCTAAGCCCTTGAATCTGGAAACAGAATCGAAATCCACCTCTCTGTTGGCTTGTGTGAATTTACACCAGAGACAAAACCTGGATTGATGAAAGATCTGAACAATCTTTCTGCATCCAAGATCAAATTATGAAATTTTAAGATGATGCAGACCTCTGCTCTTGGGGGCTGAAAAAAAGAGTTCCATTCCCATTGCACAAACAAGGAGGAAAAAAAGTTGGCTCGGAACATTTTATTTTTTAAGATAAAGATGTTTTACAATAGCTCAGCGATGACAAAATCAATTGGGCTAAATATCTTTATTCCTCCCCTGAACAGATTGTCACTATCTATTTGTCTGAATTGCCTTCTAACGCTGCATTCCTGCGCACCGGATGTAGACTATTCTGCAGCTTGTGTTTATTAGCTGTCAAGTTAACCCTCTTGCAATCTGAATTCAGAGCAAGCGTCAGCTTTCAAACTCAAGACGGAACGCAAAAGTTATACAAGGTCAGCTGTCACCAACAGCCGTGTCTTCTCAAATCCCAGATGTTCCCTTCTCGATCTCCACACTCATCGGAAAATAAAGATGTACAGATAGTCCTCAAAGAGGAACCAGACCTTCTGTCGCTAGATAAAGCAGTTGGTGTCTGGTGCCCTAATTTTATGAACCTTTTTTGCTGTGGTTGTTAAGCAAACCCCGCAGTTGCTAAGCAAATCTGGCTTTCCCCCATTGACTTGGCTTGTCGGAAGCTGGCTGGGAAGTTGCAAATAGCAATCAGGTGATCCCAGGGACACTGCAACTGTTGTAAGTACACACCAGCTGCAAGCATGCAAATTTCGATCATGGGACCATGAAGATGCTTTGACCGTCATAAGTGTGAGGAGCGGTAATAAGTCACCATCGCAGCTTTGAACGGGCACTGATTGGATGTTTGCGAGTTGTAAGAACTACCTGTATGGCAAATTTTTGCAAAGACAGAGCAAATAAGACCCCAAACTCCAGGCAGTTCTAAAGTTTTTATTTCCACAAATGCCATAACACAAAATAATAAGACAACCGTTTCTTTCGCCAGAGAGGAATAATCTGGAGAAAAATATATTTATCAAAAGGAAAAACAATCATTCCGCCCATTAAAATGCTCATGCAAGCCCTTTACAGAACATTGTTTTATATATACAAAGGATGCAGTAAAAAATACATCATTTTTCATAGAAAAAAAAGCAAATATACAAAAACTGCAGGCTTGTGCTACCCGCAGGTATGACCTATGCAGATCTATATATGTCTTAAAACAAATAAATTTTAATGCAGGCAGGGAAATTCTTTTCCTCTATCGAGTTGCTGGGTATCTGGTGGCGCCCATTTTCATGCTTTTGATAAGCATGAAAATGCCCGTGTTTTATTCACCTCCAGTTACTTCATCTCTCGTGGACCATTGCTGGTTGGGCCTGTGTAAACCATCTCTCTCTGATTTATTGAACCATTTCATGAAACACACATTTTGGAAAAATTCCAAAGAAGTGGCCCGAACCATCGGATTCGATTGGATGCTTCTAAAACCATGAATCTGGAAACAGAATCAAAACTCACACCTCGGTTGGCTTGTGTGATTTCACACATTCGAGACCAATCCGGACTGACAACAAATCTAAGCAATCTGATCTCGTTGCATACATGTCAAAATTGTTCTCCAGAAATAGAGGAATCTGGTTTAGAAATGACACCAACCAGTGGTGAGATTCAAATAATTTAACAACCGGTTCTCTGCCCTAATGATTTCTTCCAACAACCAGTTCACCAAACTGCTCAGAAAGTTAACAACCGGTTCTCCAGAAGTAATGCGAACTGGCTGAATCCCACCACTGCACCTAACTATATTCTCAAGCATCTTTGATAACCAACGTATCTCAAAGGGTGGGTATCCTTTAGTAACTGGAGATTACCTTATATTTGGGGTGACATTGCATGAGGGGGTGTTACCTTCCTTCCCCTCCCCCGTTATTTCTGCGCACACTTTGCATTTAGAAGCCTACCCTATCTGATGTCTCAAGATCCATGGGATCCCTCCAGGGATCTTAAGACATCAGATAGGGTAGGCTTCTAAGGATTTCCTTTCCTGACACTTTGCCAAAATTCTCAATGAAGCGCTTTGCACTAATGAGAAAGAAGGACTCACTGGAGAAGAGCCTAACTCTGGGAAAGATTGAGGGCAAACGAAGAAGGGGACGACAGAGGTGGCTGGATGGAGTCACTGAAGCAGTAGGCATGAGTTTAAATGGACTCCAGAGGATGGTAGAGGACAGGAAGGCCTGGAGGAATGTTGTCCATGGGGTCGCGATGGGTCGGACACGACTTTGCAACTAACAACAACAACTGCTTCACGGTGCTTTACAGCCCTCTCTAAGTAGTTTACTGACTCGGCATATTGTCCCCCAACAATCTGGGTCCTCATTTTACCGACCTCGGAAGGAGGGAAGGCTGAGTCAACCTGCAGCCAGTGAGAATCGAACTGCTGGCAGTTGGCAGAATTAGCCTGCAATACTGCAAGTCTAACACAGCGGCTCTTGGTAGAACAATATGCACACACTAACTCTCCTCTCGCACCCCTGATAATTTAAGATTAAATAGAGAATGGGCCATTCCACCCAACCACCCAACTGAGTAGGATGCCTTAGAGCAGGGGTCTCCAACCTTGGTCCCTTTAAGACTTGTGGACTTCAACTCCCAGAGTCCCTCAGCCAGCAAAACTTTAGAACAGGGGTCTCCAACCTTGGTCCCTTTAAGACTTGTGGACTTCAACTCCCAGAGTCCCTCAGCCAGCAAAGCTTTAGAACAGGGGTCTCCAACCTTGGTCCCTTTAAGACTTGTGGACTTCAACTCCCAGAGTCCCTCAGCCAGCAAAACTTTAGAACAGGGGTCTCCAACCTTGGTCCCTTTAAGACTTGTGGACTTCAACTCCCAGAGTCCCTCAGCCAGCAAAGCTGGCTGAGGAACTCTGGGAGTTGAAGTCCACAAGTCTTAAAGCTGCCAAGTTTGAAGACCTCTGATCTACAGGAATCCTACTGAATATCAGAAAAGAGAATTGCTCTAACAGGACTTCATAATATACATGTTGTGACCAACTTGATATATCAAGCTTCCAATCTATACAAATAAACAAGTAAAGCAAAACTTTAGAACAGGGCAAATAAGCAAGTTCCTCCTGGGTGAATCTATGAGCAGGTGTAGAATCAAAAACATCTTTCTGGTCTTATTTAGCACCATCTTAGCACCATAGTTGGCAAGAAACCCTTTGGGTTCAGAAGGCCAAAACCCACCCTGCTTACAGGAACTGTTGAATCAGGAACTGTTTTATTTGAAGGGTGTTTGTTGTGCGCGTGTTTTAGCTGAGCCATGGGCGAAGAACTTTAAATAAATAGAAATCGCACATTGAATTGAACAACATTTGTCCTTTTTGTATGGAGGGATCAGAAGTCAGTTTTCATAGACCAACCTTGTGTCAGATTGACAGAAGGCACTTCTTTGGTTTCCCACGAAGACTGAGCTCAAGTTTTTAGAGGAAGGATAAGTCTTTAACAAATCTAAGCCTTCAAATATTTGGACTGAAAGAGGACGACTTTGCAACTATTTCATTAGGACAACATTGGACTATGATCTACAGCAGAGGTCTTCAAACTTGGCAGCTTTAAGACTTGTTGTTGTGTCTTGCCCGCCCTCAGAGCAGCCGGGGCCTTCTTACCTGCTCCCCAACACTGAGGAATGTATGCCTTCCGGCCCAAGTCCTGGCTCCATGCCCCCACAAACTGCAGAAGAAGGAGCATCTCCCTGCCCCAGCCCTGACTCCATGCCCAGGCAAACGGAGCAGCTAGACCCCTCCCCCTCATCCACAGCAGGTGAGCCTGAGGAGGGTTTACTCCCAAGAACAGCTGATTGGAGTGACCCTCGCATCAGAAGATTGGAGAGGCGGAGGCAACAAAGGGAAGGGAGGGGCAGGCCTTAATGAGTGCTGAGTCATGGAGCCACACCCCATGGCCTATATAAAGGAGCTACTTTCTGGCAGTCTCTGAGTCAGGCAAAAGTCAAACTTATCTTGCTGAAGTCACTTACTGGTCTCCTGCCTGCTCTGAGGACTTTGCTAGGACTTTGGGCAGAGCTGCAGAGGCAAGCCTGATTCGGATTTCCCGGACCCAGCTGTCAGCGGAGGAGTGGGACACGACACTTGTGGACTTCAACTCTCAGCATAGCTGGCTGGAGAATTCTGAGAATTGAAGTCCACAAGTCTTACAGCTGCCAAGTTTGAAGACCTCTGATCTACAGGAATCCTACTGAATATCAGAAAAGAGAATTGCTCTAACAGGACTTCATAATATACATGTTGTGACCAACTTGATATATCAAGCTTCCAACCTATACAAATAAACAAGTAAAGCAAAAACTTTGTCAATTCCAGCAAAATAAACTAAATAAAACAAAATAAAACTTTCTGCAACCATTGCTTAGCTAAGCTAGCACAGCTCCGCTGAATAAAATAAGTTGGATTCACCTGTAAATAAAACAATGCTAACTAACATGCAATGAATCAGAATCAGTGGTGGGTTTCAAATTTTTTACTACCGGTTCTCCGAACTACTCAAAATTTCCACTACCGGTTCTCCGAACTAATCAAAATTTCTGCTACCGGTTCTCCGAACTAATCAAAATTTCTGCTACCGGTTCTGTGGCTTGGTGGACGTGGCTTGGTGGGCATGGCAAGGAAAGGATACTGCAAAATCCCCATTTCCTCCCGATCAGCTGGGAGGCAGAGAATAGATAGGAACTGGGCCAGTCAGAATTCTTACTACCAGTTCTCCGAACTACTCAAAATTTCTGCTACCAGTTCTCCAGAACTGGTCAGAACCTACTGAAACCCACCTCTGATTCAGAATGTGCCAAGACAGGGGTCCCAAGCATTGAATTGAACAACATTTGTCCTTTTTGTATGGAGGGATCAGAAGTCAGTTTTCATAGACCAACCTTGTGTCAGATTGACAGAAGGCACTTCTTTGGTTTCCCACGAAGACTGAGCTCAAGTTTTTAGAGGAAGGATAAGTCTTTAACAAATCTAAGCCTTCAAATATTTGGACTGAAAGAGGACGACTTTGCAACTATTTCATTAGGACAACATTGGACTATGATCTACAGCAGAGGTCTTCAAACTTGGCAGCTTTAAGACTTGTGGACTTCAACTCCCAGAGTCCTCAGCCAGCAAAACTTTGTCAATTCCAGCAAAATAAACTAAATAAAACAAAATAAAACTTTCTGCAACCATTGCTTAGCTAAGCTAGCACAGCTCCGCTGAATAAAATAAGTTGGATTCACCTGTAAATAAAACAATGCTAACTAACATGCAATGAATCAGAATCAGTGGTGGGTTTCAAATTTTTTTACTACCGGTTCTGTGGCTTGGTGGGGGTGCCTTGATGGGCGTGGCAGGGGAAGGATACTGTAAAATCTCCATTCTCACCCCACTCCAGGGGAAGGATACTGCAAAATCCCCATTTCCTCCCGATCAGCTGGGAGGCAGAGAATAGATGGGGGCAGGGGCCAGTCAGAATTTTTACTACCGGTTCTCCGAACTACTCAAAATTTCTGCTACCGGTTCTCCAGAACTGGTCAGAACTTGCTGATACCCACCTCTGATTCAGAATGTGCCAAGACAGGGGTCCCAAGCATTGAATTTGGTGATATGAACCCCGTTTTCCTAACTTCCTGCAATTGTTTGGCCAGCAAACCTATTTATTCCATTTAAGTTTTCTTTTGAGAGCATTAGCAAGCTTTCCATTCTTTTGCAAAAACAGAGTCTTTTTCTGGAAATGCAATACCTCTTTCCCAGTCTCCATCAAAAGAAACCTATGTTACTTGTTTAGTGTGGTCTAAACCTTTCCTAAATCACCCCACCATTCAAGATATCTATCACAAGGTGACTTGGGTTGCAGATACATTCTTGACTTTGACCCACTCTTTCAAAAATTTAGCCTTTGGGGTGACCTAAATGCTTTCTATGTTCTCAACCAAAGCCTCCTGATCACATAAACATTCACCTCCTGGAAGTAGTATTTTACGAGAATCCCAATGGGGTTCTAATATTTGGGGGGCAAAATTGTTTGTATGAACAGGGTGGGGCAAGCCAGTTTTTCAACCACCTTCTTTCCTAAACTCGAACCATTTTCCTTCTTCTTGAAGGTTCAAAACATTTGGAAGTGGAACAACAACAGTCCGAAAATAAAACATTGAGCAGATGTTGTCGAGACACAGAAAGTTCCGAGTCCTGCTGCCGTCTTTTTTTTTTTTCCCTCCAAAAGAAGATGGATTTTGAAGGCTTCGTCGCGGTCCAAGGTGGGGCAAACATCTCTCACCAAGGAGAGACACACAAGGCTGCAGTCTCTCTCCACAAAGAGTCTTGCTGTCTTTGGGGAAATTATTGCCTCACAGCAAAGATTCGGAAAGCTTTTCCTTCCCTGGGAGCCTTTAAGCTGCAAGGAAAGATAAAACATCAGCTCCAGTGGAAACAACAGACGAATAAGACACAAGCACAAAAGAAATATTTTGACAACTGGGCCTTTCTGGTTGGCCTCATGTCTGCTTTGGAGAACCTTTTTCTGAGCTGCTCGAGGGAGAAATGAAGATGATACCATGTTTCTCCGAAAATATAACCTAGTCAGAAAATAAGTCCTAGCTTGATTTTTACACGTGCGTCCAATATAAGCCCTATCTCCCCTCCAAAAAATAAGCCCTAATTAAGACCCTACCCACTCCAGGGTACACAACAGTGGTGGGTTGCTCCTCATTCTGTCTGGTTCTTGTGAACCAGTAGTAAAAGCGGCAGGAGGCTCCGCCTACCCGCCCGAACGTCATAATGGTCGATCTCCCGCGCTTCCATTGTGAACCAGTAGTAAAGGTAAAGTAGAACCCACCCCTGGTAACACAGGTAGAAATTAAGCTAGGGTGGGGATGGGGGTGGTGGAGCTGCCCTACTACTTACCTTCAGATAGTTGCAGCCAGGCCTTGCACACCTCAGCGTATTTCTCGATCGATCTGGAACTCTGTTATCATCTACAGAGGCCTTCAGGAAAGTCTGGCTGGCTGCAGAAGGTTTGGCTGTAACTATCCAAAGCCAAAGAGGTTCCTGAAGGCCTCTGACAGCGAAAGGGAGGCCGGGGGCGACGTGCACAAGTGAGCTGACTCAGTGGATGACATTCCACTCTCCCCCACCCAAAAATAAGACCTGGTGCCTTTTTTTGGTAGCAAAAAGGAAATATAAGACAGGGTCTTATTTTCAGGGAAATACGGTAGATAATGAGCAGCTTATTCGTGTCTCTGTTTCTATTTCTGGACTCCAAATTTGCATTTCCAGATCTTTAGATCTCCAGACATTCATTAGAGACAAACTATCTCTTGTGTTTAGGTAGATTTTTTTGTTGTTGTTGCTGTTTCTTCTACCGGGCTGGAAATGTTTTTTGCCTTACCTTTCAGATCGGATCCCGTTCCTCAAGGATCCGCTGTAGACTTTCTTCTTATCGACCGGCATCACGTCAACGTAACCACCAGAACTGTCTCCGATGACTCCCGCGTGAACGGCAGCTTTGCAGATGCTGGAATTCTGAAATGTTACAGAACAAGCCCTGTGACACCCAGGCTCCTGTCACCTCTCCATAAATCTCCAGTTACGACTCTGCTATCACTTTTACAAGGTGCAGGGGAGCAGATGAAGAGGCTCAGGCCAAAGCCAGCCTTAAATCTGTAAACCAGCCAGCATCAGCAATGGTCCAGCTTTCCATGAGACCAAAAAGCAGTTTGTTCCCAAGCATATTTCTAAACTGCCTGGAGGGTGACGAGTCCTCATTAAAAACACAAAGCAAAAACAAAACAAAACAGAACACACTTGAGGAACCTCCAAGATCAGAGAGATTTGATTGTGTGTGTGTCAAGGAATGTACTAAACAAGAACAAGAACTGTTGTAAATCGAGGACTACTTGTAGCATAATAAAACAGAAAAATACGACTATTGAGTCAATGGAAGAGCTGCTGATCCAGTTCTACAGAGGAATGATTGAGTCTGTCATCTGCACCTTTATAACTGTCTGGTTTGGTTCTGCAACCCAACAAGACAGACACAGACTTCAGAGGATAATTAGAACTGCAGAAAAAACAATGGCTACCAACCTGCCTTCCATTGAGGACCTGTATACTGCAGGAGTCAAAAAGAGGGCTGTGAAAATATTTACAGACCCCTCACATCCTGGACATAAATTGCTTCAACTCCTATCCTCAAAACAACGCTATAAGCACTGCACACCAGAACAACTAGACACAAGGACAGTTTTTTCCCAAACGCCATCACTCTGCTACACAATAATTCCCTCAACACTGTCAAATAGTTTACTAAGACACTATTACTATTATTCTTCTGTTCCTTACTAGTCTTCTCTTCCTTACTGGTATCTATCTCTTCCCATTTATTACTATAACCATGTTGCTTGCATCTTTCAATTTATATTATTTTTATTTTTTTCCTAGTACGATTTGATAGCTTATTAATAACCTTGACTATCACTAAGTGTTGTATCTTACGATTCTTGATGAATATATTTTATTTTTTCTTTATGTACACTGAGAGCATATGCACCAAAGACAAATTCCTTGTGTAGCCAATCACACTCGGCCAATAAAAAATTCTATTCTATTCTATTCTATTCTATTCTACTCTACTCTACTCTACTCTATTCTGTTCTTTTTATGTACACTGAGAGCATATGCACCAAAGACAAATTCCTTGTGTAGCCAATCACACTCGGCCAATAAAAGAATTCTCTTCTCTTCTCTCTCTCTCTCAGATTTTGGAACTTTAGATTTACGACAACCCAAAGGAGTGGGGGAAAAGCAACTCAAAATCACACATTCACCCGGGTGCAATGCCTCAAAATTCCCATTGTGACAGGAATGTCATGGAATTTGGGCAAAGGACGTAGGAATAGTTCAGAGGTGCATTTCTTTCTCCAGCCCTGCACATACATACATACATCATGGTTGAAGTTCTACCACACCTCCATCCCCTCCCAAGCCATAAAAGGTCAATCCCTCTAGGTCTCATTTCTCATCCCTGTCACTGCCTCTGTCTTGGCGGCTTTCTAGGATTTCTCATGCCTTTTCTATATATGGTCAAGGAGAGCAGAGGGAGCTTTTTTACAGGCCCTGCTGCGCTTTCAACTGCCTACTAACCCTTCGTTCCAGGGTATCGGAAACTGGCTGGAGGACAATTTCCTGTCCTTAAGGGACTCAGGCAGAGTTTCCATAACACCTCATTCTCCGAATTCTGTTCTAAACAGTTGGTTTCTGGGATGCTCAGTTTGTTCAAATTCATCATTCCTGTGGCCAACACATCCATTCCATTCCATTTATTTATTTCTTCCTCCCTCTCTCTCTCTCTCTTCCTTCCTTTCCTTCCTTCCTTCCTTCCCTCACTCCCTTCCTTCCTTCCTTCCTTCCTTCCTTCCCTTTCTTCTTTGATTCAGAATTTAGCCTTCCTTCCTTCCTTCCTCCCTCCCTTCCTTCTTTCCTTCCTTCCTTCTCTTCCTTTCTTCCTTTTTGCTTGCATTGCATTCCTGGTTTCTGGCCAGTCTTCTCCTCCTCCGCAGAAATCTCTTATCGTGGTGAGCAATTTGCAAAGTTTTGAGAAGAAGGTCATTTCCCGAAGAGGAGAACTCACACATTCCAAAATTGTTGGGGTTCTTATAAGAAGTCAGCCACTACGTTTTATCCATTGCAGCCTCTAGATTCCTTCCATCGTCCGAGTTTAAACCACAGAGAGCCCATGTTACAGTCTAGCCTCTTCTACAAACCAAGCCCAGGATGGCAGACCAATAAGACCAGTTCCTATCTGTAGTTACTCTGCACGTGGTGACGAGAAGCGGTTGACAGAAGCAAGGAAGGTTCTAAAGTGTACAAAATGAGCTTTTTAGAAAACACAATCCAAAGCGACAGGAGGGGGGAAAAATAAAATCAAAGGGATTATTTTATCCTGGGTATAAAGAACTTTAAGAAAGCGGCTCAGTATTTGTATGATATCCCTGTATTCCATGAGAAATGCCAGGCTGGAATACCAAGGACTCTTTCCTTTTCAGATTTTGGGGTTTTTTGGGTTTTTTGTTTGCTTCCTCGCCTGCCAGAAGCTCTGAGCTGAATTGCTAACAGCTATTTTGGACGCCTGCTGAAATTAGAACACACAACAATTTGTTGGCTCCTTTCTAGACATTAATGGGAAGCAGGGACACCCAGCAGTGTGTGCTGGCTACTTTGCACATTTGTTCCATTCCAGGCATGGATGGATTGTGACTTTCATCCTTAGCCTTTTGAGAGGAACTCTTTAACCTCCTGCCGGAAAGACGTTGGAGAGGGAAGCCTTCCAGTTGTTTTGACTGATGACCTTGTCCAACCTGAAGAAGTTTTCAAGAAGATGTGGTTTGGCTCTCCACTTCCTCCTCTCTAAGGCCTTCTTGTCTCCTTGCTACCTTTTCTTTCTCTTCTTTCTTTCTTTCTTTCTTTCTTTCTTTCTTTCTTTCTTTCTTTCCTTCCTTCCTTCCTTCCTTCCTTCCTTCCTTTCCTTCCTTCCTTCCTTCCTTCCCTTCCTTCCTTCCTTTCCTTCCTTCCTTTCCTTCCTTCCTTCCTTCCTTCCTTCCTTCCTTCCTTCCTTCCTTCCTTCCTTTCTTTCTTTCTTTCGTCATTGTTTTACAATATACCTCAAGTGATGCTATCACTTTCCCCTCCCATGCTTGGGTACTTTAAGGAAAAGCGAGCAGAAACTCTTCAAAATAGGTAACGTCTACCATGTAATCTGCCAACAAAAGTGCGCATAGTGTTACGTTGCGAAAAGGGAGTAATGGGAAAATACAGTATTTGAATAGGATGATTTAGAGTTAGGGTTAAATATTAGAAAAATGATTTGAAATTAAAGGAGGAAGCAACGAGAGGAAGGGAAAATAAAGAGAATAATTGATTAATGATTAGAGATTAGGGCGAAAGGTAAGATTAGTTATATAACAGAAACAAGGAAAAAAAGTAAAAATTAGAAAAAATTAGAAAAAACACTACGGCAAAATGTGAAATATACAAATTGTGCTGGGAGATAACTAAAAACTGTACAAATTTGTGACTCGGCCAATACTCTGTTCCAAAAAATTGTATTGTTTGTTTGTTTGGGTGTGTTTGTTAAAAAATAAAAAACTTTTATTAAAAAAAGTGCTATAGTTAGGGCTATGGTTTTTCCAGTTGCAATGTATGGCTATGAAAGTTGGACCATGAGGAAGGCTGAGCGCCAAAGAGTTGAGGCCTTTGAACTCTGGTGCTAGAGAAGATTCCTTCAAGTCCCTTGGACTGTAAGGCGATCCAACCGGTCAGTTCTAGAGGAGATCAACTCTGACTGCTCTTTAGAAGGCCGGATCTTGAAGCTGAAACTGAAATACTTTGGCCACCTAATGAGAAGGAAGGACTCCCTGGAGAAGAGCCTAATGCTGGGAAAGATTGAGGGCAAAAGAAGAAGGGGACGATAGAGAATGAGGTGGCTGGATGGAATCACTGAAGCAGTCAGCGTGAGCTTAAATGGACTCCAGAGGATGCTAGAGGACAGAAGGCCTGGAGGAATGTTGT
Organism: Ahaetulla prasina; assembly: GCF_028640845.1. Classification (NCBI taxonomy): domain Eukaryota; kingdom Metazoa; phylum Chordata; class Lepidosauria; order Squamata; family Colubridae; genus Ahaetulla; species Ahaetulla prasina. Next base: position 3,163,066 of record NC_080550.1, read on the forward strand.
CCATGGGGTCGCGATGGGTCGGACACAACTTTGCAACTAACAACAACAACAACATGTAATCTAAGTGTCATGTATGTCCATATGGAAGAAGCCATGGCATCTATCTGGAGCTGCACTCGGCTGCAAAAATTTCATCTCGGTCCTCAGTCCTTGATATAAATATTTCTCAACCTTAGCAACTTTAGGTTATGTGGACTTCAACTCCCAGGATTCCTCAGGATGGCTGGGCAATTCTGGGAGTCGGAGGCCACCCATGTTAGTAAGGCTGAGACACACTCATCTATCCAAATCCTCAATCATCAAAAGAATGAAGCAGCATCCTGGTTTTTGTTAAGTAGGAAGGAGAAAGGATTACTCACATCTGCATATATGTTTGTGCCGTATACTGTAGCCCAGTGGTTTGGCTCATTTTTGCAGTAAGCTGGGCAGTAAGACCTGAAAGATGAAATAAAGAGATGAAGAATGATTTGAACCACCGGTTTAGTACAAAATAATCCAGTAAGAAATGGAAAAAGGACCTAACTAGTTAGTTTACTTTATTGTCACTGCACCTCGTACAACAAAATTAAACGCCATCTTGAGTGTACATCATACATAAGAAAACTATAACAATAAAACACAAACATGTACCCTTCACATTCTGTACAATTGAATTGAAAACCCCTGATACTGCATTAACATTGCACTATAGAGTAATGCTACTTGTCCTTGTTTTGTATTGTCCTGTACCGTCTGCCAGATGGTAATAGTTCAAAAAAAAAGGGGGTGCCCAGGATGAGATGGATCTTTAAGAATGTTTTGAACTTCTAAAGGCAATGGGAGCTATAAAACACTTCTAAGGAGGGGAGAGGGCAACCAATGATGTTTATTTATTTATTTATTTATTTATTAGATTTTTATACCGCCCTTCTCCCAAAGGACTCAGGGCGGTGCACAGCCAAGTAAAAACAACATGCACATAGACAAAAATTAAAAAGCATATTAAAAAACTGATTATGAAATGGCCAATTAAAATTAAATGTTAATGTTAACTAGAAGCTCTTGGAAGCTATGCAGAATTCTACAATATTTCCATCAGCTTCATGCATTGGGAATTCTGATTATGGTTTGGGGTTTTTTGCAGATGCTTTATTACCCAACCTAGATAATATCATCAATGCTAGTCTGATGATGTCACCTAGTTTGGGTAATGAAATGTCTTCAAGAAAACACCCAAGCTCAGAGAGCACCAAGGACCACCTCTCATTTCAACCCTGAGCTACAATTATTTTTCCTCTATTGGGGTTCTGATTGGCCAACAGCATCTACTGAAGTCAAGCTGGGGGAAGTTCTACCAAACAGTCACGATGTGTTCTTACGTGGATCTGAAATGCCCTCTCATAAGGCAGCACTTTCTTTTCTCAATTGCCCATAGCAACAGCTGTTAGATTGGTTGGTTTTCCAGCAGAAATTATTACTACCAGTGGTAGCTTCAATGTGATTCTGCCAACAGAAATTCTGAGCAAGCCATCCCTTCGAATATCCATGACTAGAGTCCACTACTTACCTTGGGCAATGAGTAGTTGGCTTCTTGAATGGACACAGTTCCTCTACTGTGGTGTAACAATCCAGAGTCTGCACTGTGGAATTAAGAATACATACAAGAGATGTATGAACTTTGGGTTTTCTTTGTAACGGTGGCCAAAAGGCAAGAATATACAAGTTCCAAGTTAGTACAATTAAGGAAAAAAAAGATACAGTATACCAAGCAATCATCTCAATACGGATTCTGTAGGTTAGTGATTATATTTCATACAGATTCCTTCAATATATTCAGTAGGTTTCATATATATTCATTCAAATATGTGAATAATGTAGGAAGGTTTTTATAAAAGGGAGCTATAATTTGCCCAACGCTAATCTTTCCTACAACTTCTTTCCAGTACAGCTGTCGGTAAACGCATTAAAGTCTCCTGATGTCTTAGCTTACGCTTGTATTGCCTCGCACAGCGTTCAAGAAATAACTTGAGGACTAAGTCAATTCATCAGTAACTCTAAGCCAGGGGTGTCAAACTCAAGGCCCGGGGGCCAGATCTGGCCTGCGGGGTGCTTTGATCTGGCCCGTGGGGCCACCCTGGAAACTGCAAAGGACCGGCCCAGAGTGCCTTTGCCAGCAATAACTGAGGTCGGGAGGACCGTGTGCAGCTCCCCACCCTGACTGTTTTTTTCTGGCAGAGGGCTAGCAAAACAAACAAAAAACAAAACAAAAAGACAAATATTTCTCTATTTGAGCATGCAAGAAGGGACAGGAAAGGAGAAAGGGAAAGAATAGAATAGAATAGAATTTTATTGGCCAAGTGTGATTGGACACACAAGGAATTTGTCTTGGTGCATATGCTCTCAGTGTACATAAAAGAAAAGATACGTTCATCAAGGTACAACATTTACAACACAATTGATGGTCAATATATCAATATAACTCATAAGGATTGCCAGCAACAAGTTATAGTCATACAGTCATAAGTGGAAAGAGATTGGTGATGGGAACGATGAGAAGATTAATAGTAGTGCAGATTCAGTAAATAGTCTGACAGTGTTGAGAGAATTATTTGTTTAGCAGAGTGATGGCCTTCGGGAAAAAACTGTTCTTGTGTCTAGTTGTTCTGGTGTGCAGTGCTCTATAGCGTCGTTTTGAGGGAAACAAAATATATGGGAAGATGGGAAGGAAGAAGAAAGGAGAATGAAGAGGGAAGGAAAAAGAAGGGAGGGAGGGAGGGAGGGAGAGAGGATGGAAGGAAGTCCACAAGATGTGTTCATAAAAGTCAAAGGAAGGAAGGAAGGAAAGAAGGAAGGAAGATTATAATAAGAGTGAGAGGGAGGGTCTGAGGGAAGTCCTGCCTTAGCACTTGGCCACCACAGGTGCTCCCAACACAAAAGATGTTGAGCTGGCCACACCCACCTTGGCCACACCCCCACACCAAGGTCAAACACAACCCTGATGTGGCCCTCAATGAAATTGAGTTGGAGCTTAGAAGGCAGGGAAAGAGTTAAGAAATTTTCAGGGAAGGCATCAACCAGCGGACCCTATAAAAATATTGAGCCCAGAGACATTTCAAGGATATTTCTTTTGCTTTTTCTTTAATCCTGGAGACCTGCCAAAATTACAGGAAAGTGGGAGGGTGTGTGTGTGTGTGTGTGTTTAAATCAACAGCTGTTTGAAGTAGCCTCATTTGTCATGTGAAGCGGCAGGGTTCCTCCTGGCTGAATTTCAATCAACTCCAAACTTGATGGCAATACTTCTGAAATATCTCATTTTTCTTTTTTATTCTAATGCCTTTGTTCGGACAAACAGAAGCCGGCTGGCCCAAAAACAAATCGAAGTTGTGCTGTGTTTTGCCTGGATCATAACCATAACTGGGTGGAAAATTGTTGCATTTGGGGAATAAGATCAATTCATATATTATTATTTTTTTCTGGGAGATTTCTTGCTTGATATTTCTTGCTGTTCTTAGGACTTTCCTGTGTTTGTCCAAACAAACATCTCAACAGTCAAAGAGAAAGAAGACAAACACAAGAGGAAGAGATTGCTTGACTTCAAAGTAAATTGTTCGTTCGGCTGCCTGGTGTGTTGCATTTATGACTACAATCCTTTTCTTAACATGTAATTTTTTTAGCAGATCATTTGAACGTAACAAAACCCTGCAGGAATGTCAGGGACGGATTCGCTTCAGCAAAGGTTCACATGAAGTTTTCTCTTTAAGCAACTTTGCCAAAATACTTTTCCATCTAGGGTTGCAGAGAACCTCTTTGGATTACAGAAACTTCTCCAACTCCCACCACCCTCTTTCCTTCCTCTCTTTTCCCTTTGTTATTTTTTTTTTCCCTGAAGAGGTGTGCAGAACATCTTGAGATGAAGCGATCAGGAGCTCTTCCCAAAGGTCCTTTTTCCAGAGGCAACTGGACTTTCTTGGTTTTTCTGGCAGATGTTTAGCTTCTCGACTTAAGAAGCCTCTAGGTAGGATGAGAAGCAAAACGTCTTCAAGAAAAAGAAGGGAAGTCCAGTTGCCTCTCGAAAAAGCACCTTTGGAACAAACATCATATGGATGTTTGAGAATCTCCAGGACCGTGACCAGCTCAGAAAAGTCAAGAGTTCTGAGTGCAGAAGAAAATGGTTCCAGCCCAGAACCTGGTGGCTCCAAATGTATTGTTCCATAGGTTTTCAATCAATCTGGCTGTCATGACTTTAGCAAGGCCTAAATTATTTCAGTGGCCATGAAGAAAAGGATTGTCTTGCTTAAATTTTATTTCTTTTATTTTGAATATGTCAAGTATGTCCCACTGAAAGGCTACCAACTCACGAAAAATTCTTATTATTGTTCTATTTATCCCTTCTTCTCATTATCTTTTTATTTTTTTATTTCGTCACACATGTAATAGGTAACAGATATAAGTTTAAACATAATTATAACTACATGTAAAGGATATGAATAAAAGAAAACATTAGGACAGGGATGGTAGGCATGCTGGTGCGCTTATGCATGCCCCTTATAGACCTCTTAGGAATGGGGTGAGGTCGACAGTAGCCAGTCTAAGGTTAAAATTTTGGGGGTTTTGGGATGAAACCACAGAGTCAGGTAGTGCATTCCAGGCATTAATGACTCTTTTACTGAAGTCGTATTTTCTGCAATCAAGTTTACCACAAGTTTGTATCTGTTGTGTGCTTGTGTATTGTTTTGGTTGAAGCTGAAGTAGTCATTGACAGGTAGGACATTGTAGCAGATGATTTTATGTGCTAAGCTTAGGTCTGACCGAAGACGGCGAAGTTCTAAATTGTCTAATCCCAAAATGTGAAGTCTGGTGGCATAAGATATTTTCTCCCTGTTTTCTTTTTCTCTCCCTTTCTCTTTCTTTCATTACAATATCTCCCCATTTATCTTCTTACTTAATAGACTAACCTTATTTATCTCCTCATTTAATAGACTAACTACTAGAATGGGATTTAATCCATGGGGATTCTGGAGGAATTGACACTAATTCTTTCTTCTCAATGATGAAAAACTTACCTGTCACCTTCGACACAGCAAAACCGTTGGAAGGTTTGTATTTGCTGGCAAAGAGGGAAAAAAACTGCTATTAATTCAATGTTTAAGAGCTCATTCCAACATTAAGTTTCTAGGTAACATTACAAGAGATAGAGAGTAACAGTGTCCACCACTCAAGCAAGACTTCTTCTGGGCCTCTGGTGGCTCAACAGACTAATGCAGTCTGTTATTAACACAGCTGCTTGCAATTACTGCAGGTTCTAGTCCCACCAGGCCCAAGGTTGACTCAGCCTTCCATCCTTTATAAGGTAGGTAAAATGAGGACCCAGATTGTTGGGGGCAATAAAAGTTGACTTTGTATATAATATACAAATGGATGAAGACTATTGCTTAACACAATGTAAGCCGCCCTGAGTCTTTGGAGAAGGATGGGATATAAATTCAAAAAAAAAAAAAAAGACTTCAACCCTTATTCATTGGTAAGCAGAACCAAAGACTCAGCAAAGATGCAGAAAGAGTGCAGAAAAGAGCAATAAAGGTGATCAGGGGACTGGAGGCTAAAACATATGAAGAACGATCGCAGGAACTGGGTATGTCTAGATCAATGAACAGAAGGACTAGGGGAGACACGATAGCACTGTTCCAATATCTCAGGGGCTGCCACAAACAAGAGGGAGTCAAGCTATTCTCCAAAGCGCCTGAGGGCAGGACAAGAAGCAACGGGTGGAAACTAATCAAAGAGAGAAGCAACCTAGAACTAAGGAGAAATTTCCTAACAGTGAGAAGAATTAACCAGTGGAAGAACTTGCCTCCAGAAGTTGTAAATGCTCCAACACTGGAAGTTTTTAAGACGAGATTGGATAACCATTTCTCTGAATTGGTGTACGGTATCCTGCCTAAGCAGGGGGTTGGACTAGAAGACCTCCAAGGTTCCTGCCAACTCTGTTATTCTATTTCTATTCCAGATCATGGCTAGAGACTTGACATAACTAGATTATTTTTGCACCTAGGAAAATGGGATTACCTGAGTGTCTGAACTCCGTTTCTTACAGACTTTACGAAGAAGTCTGATCTTCCTTTCCTAGTAATATCTACTAGGCCTCCTCTGTTATCTAATACTCCGGAATGAATAGCTGCTCGACATATGCTGGATGCCTGGAAGAAAGGAAGAAACCGCTTATGAAATTGCACAAGGCTGATATTTTTGTTTTAAAGTAAAGATAGTGAAACTGTACCCATTTCTGGACGTTTTAGGTGCGTTATGTTTTTTAGCCTTTGTGTCAGAAGTCTGCAGTCACGTCACCCAAGGAGAAAGCTTGGCATAACAAATAATGAAATCTAGAGAACCTAAAGCTATGGATGATTTATCCAATGATATTCCCCAATTTTTGGGATACCTATACAGATCATAGTAGTGTACTGATGTGACCGTAATTATGATTTCCAGCTATTTTTCCATAGCTTATAGGTTGAACTGGAAGGATTGTAAATGTTATAATTCTAAATGTTGGGGTTTTTTTAACGGTCAATCACCAAAGCAAAGATTTTGACTTTGAAAACCATAACCCTGAAATACGTGGGTGGTTGTTGTTGTTTTAAACTTACACTTTCATATTTGGGGAATCCAAATACTCTCGCCTTACTGTTCAAGCAACCAGCTGGGCACAGATACCTAGCCAAAAGAATAAAAATAAAAATAAAAAGGGAATCATTAAGGAGTTTTGGAATCTTATACCCATCTCCTCGTTCCCATCACCCACCTCCTCCCACTTATGAGTGCATGACTGTAACTTTGTTGCTTGTATCCTTATGATTTATATTGATATTGATTGTTTTCTGATTGCTTATTTGTACTCTATGACTATAATTGTTGTACCTTATGATTCTTGATGAATATATCTTTTATTTTATGTACACTGAGAGCATATGCACCAAGACAAATTCCTTGTGTGTCCAATCACACTTGGCCAATAAAAAATTCTATTCTATTCTATTCTATTCTATTCTATTCTATTCTAATTGGGTAGACCAGTCCCACTGGAAGAAAAAAATACTTATTTGATGCTTTGCTAATATCACAAATGGAATTAAAATATATATCTTGAAAACTTGTGCTTCTACATTATTTTGGATTTATAGGACATCAGAGGGAATATTGTGTTTGAACATCACCACAGTTCAAAGAGTAAAAAAGAAAGAAAATAAATATGGAGCACCTGTTACATGTGGATCCTCGACATGAGTCCCTCATTTTGGTGTCACATTTGATCACTTGAGCTAGAATAATGAGAAGATACACAGCTATGAGAGAAACACTATAACCAACAGGATCAGCCCTTAAGTAACACTATGTACAAGCCTGTAATGCCACCCAAGGAAAAAGCGTGGTACAACAAATAATTAAATGTAGAGAACATAAAACTATGGATGATTTATCCAAAGATATCCCCCAATTTTTGAGGTACCTATAAAGCTCATAGTAATGTAGTGATGTTATAGCTTTGTGACGGTGATTATAACTTCCAGTTATTCTTCTATACAAGAACATCATACAGAAAATTCAGATCTTGGAAGATAGGGTGAGATCTTCCTTCCTTCCGTAGAAGGTTCTAGATTGGAATCAAATCCATCCAGATGAATTTCTGGCACCTTCTACATCGTGTGTTTACACTAGTAAATTGAGTTGGCCTGTCGATTTATCTACCCTATGTTTATTCCCTCAGTAACTTTAAGATGAGTGGACTTCAACTCCCACAATTGGTTGGGGAATTCTGGGAGTTGAAGTCCACCCAGCTTAAAAGTTGCCAAATTTAAAACACACTCGATCTCAGGCATGCATTTAACCACAGAAATCCCCAAACCATTCTTTTTTTTTTTTAACGAAATAGCCAGTGGTGGGTTTCAAAATTGTTTACTATCGGTTCTGTGGTAGGCATGGCGTGGCTTGATGGGCGTGGCTTGGTGGACATGGCAGGGGAAGGATACTGTAAAATCTCCATTCCCTACCCACTCCAGGGGAAGGTTACTGCAAAATCCCCATTTCCTTCCGATCAGCTGGGACTTGGGAGGCAGAGAATAGATGGGGGCGGGGCCAGTCAGAATTTTTACTATTGGTTCTCTGAACTACTCAAAATTTCCACTACCGGTTCTCCAGAACTGGTCAGAACCTGCTGAAACCCACCTCTGCAAATAGCCCAATGCTTGCTGCATTTTCTCCTGTTTAGTCAAGCACCAAGGTATTCCCGAATCATCTGCAAACTCTCCTAAATGCTGAACAATAGAAATACTTTCTTACTCATGTAGGTCAGCTCCGTCGGTTTCTTTTCCTTTGTAGGTTTTACCGGTTTGGGCTGCGTTTTGTCAGGAACCTTTTGTAACTCCACTTCATTTGTCCGATCCGTCTCAGGTTTTTCGACTACTTTCTCTTTGGTTAGCAAGGAAAAAAGAGCTGTGTGTTACTACTATTTGCTTATTTGTACCCTATGACTATCATTAAGTGTTGTACACTAGAATTCTTGATCATCTTTTCTTTTATGTACACTAAGAGCACATGCACCAAAGACAAATTCCTTGTGTGTCCAATCACACTTGGCCAATAAAGAATTCTATTCTATTCTATTCTATTCTATTCTATTCATTTATGAAAAGGTCAACTTTGAACAAAGCCAGGGTCAACGTTTGTCCACTATTAGATCACATACCTTTATAACAGAGGTTAGCCCGACACCCTCCTCCATAGCTCGGTGGGCATTCAGAACAGGATCTTCCATTTTTATAGGGGGCTTCCCCAATCCAGTTGCCTCTGAAAAATTCACACAGAACATTCCTTGTTATCTTCTTTCATCCTGTGTCAGGCTCACAGCCTACAAAATCATCTCTGGGGACTGTTTTAGGCCTGGTTCCTGATTTGTTATGTTCTTAAGACCTTTGATCGGGGGTGAAATGCTCTCGGTTCGGACCGGATTGCCCAAGGATGGTTCAGAGAACCAGTAGCAAAAATCCCTGCCGCCCCCCCATGCCCAGCTGAGCTGCGTGATCATCAGAGGGTTTTTTTTAACTTTTAAAAGCATTTTTTCTTTGGCCAAAAAAATGCTTTTAAAAGTAAAAAAAAAAGCCTCTGATGATCGTGCAGCTTAGCTGGGATTTTCAGAACCTTTTAAAAGGATTTTTTCTACAACCTCCTCGGCTAAAGAGGTTGTAAAAAATGCTTTTAAAAAGCTCAGACGATCACAGCTGAATTGCCTGATCGTCAGAGCCTTTTAAAAAAAAACGTTTTTAAAAGAAAATAAAACCCTCTGACGATCAGACAACTCAGCTGGGATTGTCAGAACCTTTTAAAAGCACTTTTTTACAACCTCTTCAGCTGAAGAAGTTGTAGAAAAAATGCTTTTAAAAGTAAAAAAAAAAAGTTAGCCACCTCCACCCAGTCACATTACTCCCCCACCAAGCCACACCTATAGAACCAGTAGTAACAAATTTTACATTTCACCCCTGCCTCTGATCCATGGGGAAAAAAATGTTCATACTGTGGCTATGCTTCGATAGATTACTGTTAATATGGGAACATTCTGCCTCAAATTTATAGGTCAGGGCAGTGGTGGGATTCAAGTAATTTAACAACGGGTTCTCTGCCCTAATGATTTCTTCCAACAACCAGTTTGCCAAACTGCTCAGAAATGTTAACAACCGGTTCTCACGAAGTGGTGCGAACCGGCTGAATCCCACCACTAGGTCAGGGGCATTCTGATGAGAACTTTGGCAGATGAAAGCACCAAAGTTATGGCTCCAAACCAACCAGGCATTAGCTTTCACACCAGTTCCACAAGACCATTATTCAAGGCCGTCCCAATTTCTTTCTCCCAAATGCCTTTGGGTGGGTAGGAAACCCATCTGAATGCTCAAAGGTCTTTTCCGGTCAACAACGTCTTCCAGCTGAGAGTGACTCCCAGGTGTCTTCCAAGAGATGAATAAATATTAGCACTTGTGTGTGACTGAGAAACTTTGGCAGCATCTGGGAACATTAGCTTCACGTAGTGCTTGCCCCATGCTAAACTCTCATCTTTAACGGGCAGAAGTCACTCGACACTTCGTCTGTCTTTTTCAAGACTGAAAGGAACTTTGTCCCTGACCTATCAGGGACCCCTCTGTTGTCCAAACATCTCAACCAGAAAAGCAACCATTTTAATACAAACATTCAAAATAACAATGGTTAAGCAATATTTAAAATCAGCTGGCTAAAATTTTAAGTCCAAAGAACCTAGAGATGCGCTTTGTTGTGTTGGAATTTCTCCAACCGGTCCTGATGTTTTAATATTTTGGGCACGTCCCATGATCTAAAATTTAAGGTTGTGGTCATCCAATATGGGCTAAAAAGGAGATGGACCGTCTGTGGTGTAATGTGTTGTGGGAACCTAATTAATGCCTTAACAAGTCACATGAACATCTTTAGCTACCATGTTAAGCCGCACCATGGAATCTTGGCTTGGGTTTGCATACTATGGAACACAACGGTTGTGTTGGGTGCATCAAGAAGAGATCTTGGGAAATGTTGACCCACCAGACATTCTCTTCATGAACAGTTTTTCTTGTTACCTTCTGGAAGGAGGCTTCGTGGTATCCAAAACACAACATCCAGATTTAGTCACAGTTTTGTTCCACATAGCATTAACCTTGTGAACTCTCAAGTTTCCTCTTTCCTCTATGTATTCAAAAATGGACAGTGATTTGTGTGGGTGTGGGTGTGTGGGTGGGTGTGGGTGTGGGTATATGTATATATATATGTATATATATGTGTATGTAACAGTAACAGAGTTGGAAGGGACCTTGGAGGTCATCTAGTCCAGGGGTTTCCAACCTTGGCAACTTTTAAGTCTTGTGAACTCTGGGAGTTGAAGTCCATAAGTCTTAAAGTTGCCAAGGTTGGAGACCCCTGATCTAGTCCAACCCCCTACTCACACAGAAGACTTTTACTAGGGATTCAAACCCCCAAACTGCCAACCTTTCTGATCGACAAGCTCAGTGTCTTAGCCACTGAGCCATCTAGTCAGTATATATATATATGTGTATATGTATATGTGTGTATATATATATATATATATATATGTTTTCTGAGGTTTTCGCGGGTGTTTGTATGTAGGTCTTTGGTTATTCGGGTTTTCTCCCACGTAAAATTGGAAGTGTCTTGGCGACGTTTCGACGAAGTCTCATTCGTCATCTTCAGGCTTCAGCTTCGTGCTTCTGGGAGCAATGCTCCCAGAAGCACGAAGCTGAAGCCTGAAGATGACGAATAAGACTTCGTCGAAACATCGCCAAGACACTTCCAATTTTACGTGGGAGAAAACCCGAATAACCAAAGACCTACATATATATGTATATATGTAGTATGTACTGTATGTGTATGGGTAGATATATATACTTTCTTTTGAGAGCAGGCAACAGAATTTCACTTGTAATGGGTGCCAGTGTGCTCCCAGTAAAAAAAAAAATGACAATAATGGTTATCTCATCTATCTCATTATTTGGCTGCACTTTAATACAAAGCCTTACTTGGGAGAATAGTTGCAGACCAAATACACCGCATTTTCCCACACTTCTCCCCACACGTCCATCCTCTTGCAGACATTAATGGCACAGCCAATTTTGTTGGTTGTAGCCCAGACCACCTGGAAAGAAACACAAGAAGCAAATCGGTTGAAAGAAATTACCCGGGCTCAATTCGTCTTGCACTTCAACATATTTTCATAACTCTGCCCGTTTGAGTGGCAAGTTTGAGTGGGGAGGGGGGTGGAGCCGTCAGTTGTAAGACTCCATTTCTGCCGCTGCAGGCCTTACCTGTGTGTAATGTGTGCACATGGGTCCTGTACATCTGTCGGGACACCAAGGGTTGCATTCATGGGGATAAGGGTAGGTGTAATCTTTTACTTCGTCGTACCAAGACTGGACGTGGAAACTCGGAGAACGATACCTAAGAAAAAATGAGAAGAGGTTCTAACGCAGGAGTCGGCAACCTGCAGCTCTGGAGCCTCATGTGGCTCTTTCACCCCTCTGCTGCGGCTCCGTGTCGTCAGTCGGCTCCACAATTGATAGGGCTTTCAGTTAGGACAGGTAGAGGAAAAAGGACGCCGCGTTAGGAGGAAACTCTATGGTGGGGGAACCGGACTTCCGGTCAGCAGAGAGAAAAGGATGCCGTGCTAGGAGGAGATTCTATGGTGGGGGAACCGGACTTCCAATCAGCAGACGAAAAAGAATGCCACGCTAGAAGGAGACTCTATGGTGGGGGAACCAGACTTCCGGTTGGCTTCAGAAGTGAACAGGGGGCTTCCGGTTAGGATCTTTGTGACTCTTTGAGTGTTTAAGGTTGCCAACCCCTGTTCTAGTGTAACAAAGAAGACCACCAATGAGCTCTTTGCCCAGGGTGCCTAGCCAGCTACAAAAAATATGCTTCTGTATAAATGAGTATTTGTGTATGTGTGAGTGTGCGTACCCAGATGCATTGTTTGTGCTTCAACATCAAGATGAATGTGGAAGCCATAAAAATGGACTGAAACCAAGCCAAAATGCAGCTAGACCAGCCAGTTCTTCCCATTAGCAAAAACACACAGCTGCATAAAAGAAAGCATAAATTCTTATGATTACAGCGGCACAGCTGAAATGTTCAACCAGGATTATGTCAAGCACATTCCACTGGTCAAACATACACATACCATCTCAAGATTTGTAGCTTGCTGGAGCCCGCAGTCTTACCTTCCCCAGTGAACAGCCAAATTCTGGCCGATGGATGGGAGGAGGCTGGCAGGCCCATGGTCCCAGATGCATTGGTGAGCCCAAGATTCAGCAGATCTCTCCAGTTCTTCATCCCATCTCTAAAGAAGACAAGGGGAGGGAAAAACACTAATAGGTCAACATATCTAAAGTCAGCATCTCAGATGTGTGGACTTCAACTCCCAGAATTCTCCAGCCAGCCTATGCGGACCGAGGGATTTGGGGAGTTGAAGTTTCCACATCTTTAGAGTTCCCTGAGGAATTCTGGGAGTTGAAGCCCCCACATTTTAAAGTGGCCAAGGTAGAGAAATATTGCTCCAACGTGTACATAAAATTAGTCATAAAACGTGCAACTCCATGTTTAGCAGGGTGTTAAATTTAAAACAGGCCCTGCCGGATCAAAGTTGTTGACTTGTTTCTTGGCAGACTTTGAACCGAACATGGCTTTTCTTATCCAGAGCGTGACAGTGAAAGATGTTCTCGCACATTCTTTAAATTAGCTGAAATTCAGACTGGAAATAGGGTGGGCCATAATTAGCCAATTTTCTGCAAAGAGCAGTTCTTGGGGCTTACAGCCTTCAAAGGAATGGCAAGTCCCCCTCCAACAGTTTGAGATGGAAAAGACTTAAAACTTTCTGCATTCCGAAGCGATAGGCTGGGATTTCTTAAGCTCTGCTAGATAGATATGAACGCACTTATTTTATTTATTCGTTAGTTGATTAGGCTCGTATGCTGCTCCAATTGCTGACAACTTTTATGAAGGGGGGATTATGAACCAGCCACAGGAGAGCCTACGTACAGCTGGTTTTTCAGCTAGATCTTTAGGAGCTCTTTTTATATTCTGTAGGAACTCCAGCAGGAGGAAAGGAAAAGCCACACACATGAGGTCAGGGTACAGAGCAAAGCCAAACACGAAGAATTAGCTAGCCGGGACAAGTAAATAGACACTAACCTGAAGAGTCTTTGGCTGTAGAGCAGAACTGGAAGGGTCACAAATGCCAAGAAAAATACATTTATTTGGCCTCCGCACTCATGTTGACTTTCCTAAAAGCAGCGAGATTGTTCCTGGTCTTACAAAAGATGGAACAAGCGCTGCTCAGGAGGAAAATGGGTACTGTCGGCCTACACAGGTATTGTGAGAAGGGGTCGTTTGGGAATTCTTGTCCCAGAAGATGGAGGCACCAACCGGACTTTCAAAACACAAGGACATACATTTTTGCTCACTCTTTCCCCTAATATCAGAAGGTTGAGTGGGGAAGTTGCGTCTCCCTGGACAATAATCCTAGCTCATCGAGGATTATGTCGTTAACTCATTAAAAATATAATTGAAGAATCCCCAACAATTAAGAACTGTCAACCCAATGTTAAGACATATTAGACTGGCGTCACTCTGAATGGGCTTTGCACTACGTATTGTATTGTAAAGCCAATTCAGGTCATTCTTTTTGCTGATGTCCTTGTGAATAAGTAAATTTGTTCCTTCTGTAAAAAAAAAAAAAAATCCGCTCTTTCCCCAATCAACTTCTGAAAGTTGCTACTACAGTGAAAGCGTCTAAACCCAATTCTGATGTAGATTTTCATTTATTAAAGGAATCCTCATAAAAGGGATTCCTAAAGGAAGAACTGGAGTCTATGGGACTGGGCCCTGGAGGGCTATCTATGGAGTGCAGTGCAGTGCAGTGCAGTGGTCCCAGCAATCACCACCATGCACTTAAAGCACCATCTCTTTAATGTGTGAAGTGATGCCCCTAAAACACTCCAGTTGCTAAGATGTGGTCACCATCTTGACTTTTCATCCCTCCCTGTGGTCATTTCCAGGAATTTTCCTAGCTCCTTGCTTCTTTCACCGGTCAGCATAAGATTGCTGTTCGAAATAACTGTTGAACTGTTGGTTAAAATAACTCAACAGGTTCATGTTAGCTTAGATGAATGTTACTTAACCTTAGCAAGCTGAAGGTTCTTGTAGGATCTTCAATGAATTTAGGCCAGTATTCTCAACCTTGGCAACTTGAAGGTGCATGGACCTCAAGTCCCAGAATTCCTCACCTAGCATATGTGGACTTCGAGTCCCAGAATTCCTCACCCAGCATTTGTGGACTTCGAGTCCCAGAATTCCCCAACCATCCTGCTGAATGGAAGTTCTGGAAATTAAAGTCCAAGTATGCCGCATGAGGAATTCTGGAACTTAAGAGTCCACATATGCTAGGTGAGGAATTCTGGGAGTTGAAGTCCATGCAACTTCAAGTTATCAAGGTTGAAAATACTGGCGTAAATTCATTTAAGGTCCTATGTCACAAAGATAGAATAGCAACTTCACTTCTTTGGTTCGACCCTCAGATAGCTATAAAATTCCTTGCTTAAGACTTTGGATTACTAGAATAATTGGATCCAATTGTTTTGACTCATACCAAGCCATGTATCAATGCAAGCGGGTATAATCAATCTTAGCTCTGTGGGATCCCTCCTTTGTATTTAGAATGGATCTGGTATCTTGTACAGACGGAGAAAACGTTCTGTTCTCCCTTATACACGCACACATACACACCCGTTCAATCTCACGTTTAATGGACATTTGGCTTTGCATGAAATCATCTTTAATTCATATTTCTTGGCGTCTGGAGAAGTGGCCCTACGTCAGAAGAATGTTCCATCAAAAGCCTGTGCATGGTCACATAAACATGTGAAAATCTTTGTTTTTCTTTTAAAAAAAAAAGTCACACACACACACAAACTTCTGAGAAACGGTTCCTGCATTCTTCTCTTGCTGACAAACCTAGAATGATAAATAGCAAACGACTGGGAATATTTTGAAGCTAGAAGTGTGTGATTTATTATTTATTTTCTCCCTCTCTCTCTCCCTCTCCCTCTTCCAGATTCCAAAATCTCTTCTAGATTTTTAAGTTGCTATTTGTAAAGAAAGGCACTCTTTTTATAGTAAAATGTTCTCTTGCCATTTTTCCATTCCCAATTCTCCCAAGAGAAGCTTGAGAAAGAGGGGGTCAGCGTCATCTCACAGGGTTGGTTCCCAACTGGACGAGGATGAAGAAATGAAAAATAGAAACGTATAATCCTGCAGAAGCCATGTTTCTCAACTTTAGCAACTTTTAAGATGGGTGGATTTCAACTCCCAGAATGCAACCATGAACAAAATGTAGACATTAGGGTTCCTAGGGTCTTTTTCCAAGGAGCAACATTGAGGGTCCAAGCCTACAAAGGTCTGTTTTGGGACCGGCCCTTCCAACAGATGGTTCCTTTCTCACTGAAATGACTCAAGAAACTACAATCTGAGTGGATTTTAGGAAAGGCTTAGAGGGAAGATTTCTTGCTCCAGAATTTGGGATGAGTAAGTGTCCTCAAAGGAGAGTGGGACAAGATTAAACTCTAGGCTATGTTGATAGATGGAATGGAATGGCATGGCATGATTCACAAGCGTCTCTTCTTCAGAATTCTCTTCTTCTCACAGATGGAAGGACCCAGAATGCTTATGGGTGGTCCTAAAAGAGTTACTCACCAGAAAGTTTCTAATCATGCATTTGTCTGTATGCCTGTCTATCCATCCATCCATCCATCCACCCACCCACCTACCTACCCACCCAACCATCCATCCATTCATCCACCTACCTACCTAGCCATCCATCCATCCATCCATTCATCCATCTACCTACTTAGCTATCCATCTATCTATCCACCCATCCACCCACCCACCCACCCACCCACCCACCCACCTACCTATCTATCCATCAATCCATCTATCTTTCTACCTACCTATCTATCCATCAATCCATCTATCTATCTACCTACCTACCTATCCATCCATCCATTCATCCATCCATCCATCCATCCATCCATCCATCCATCCATCTACAGTATCTATCATCTATCTATCTATCTATTTGTCTATCTACAGTATCTATCATCTATCTATCTATCTATCTATCTATCTATCCATCTAACTATCTATCATCTATCTATCTATCATCTATCTACCTCGCTACCTTCCTTTCGCTCTCTCTCGCTCTCTCTCACACTCACACACACAAACATACACATCTATTTATTTATCATCTACTTCTCTACCTTCCCCTCTCTCTACCTCTCTCTCTAATCTATTTAATCTGTCTGTCTGTCTATCATCTATCAATCTATATTTATCTGCCTGCTCTCCATCTGTGTGCTGTCTTTCTATCTATTTTCCACCTAATTTATTATAGTTAGCTGTTGAGGTGTTCTGTTAGTTTACAATAACATCACACACAAAAACAGAGATATTGAAACCAAATAGATAGAATGATTAGAAAGAATAAAAAAATCTATGATTAAGGCTTGTGTGCTCTCATCCCCAATACACCATGCTAACTTCATCTGCATTTCTCTTTCTTGTTCGATCCAATTTTACCAAAATGCTGCACAGAAACAGTACATCACCGATTGGCTATGGATTTATGCACATTCCTCAATTCTGAACTCACCATGTATTCCATGTTGGATGCTGAAGGGTAGACTTCCCCTCTCAATTTATTATGAAGCATCAGGATTTCGTCTTGGTCATTTTTGGAAATTGATCTCTTGGCCCTTGAGTGCGGTTGCTCATCTTGGTATCGATTAAGGATGTTTTCCAAATGGGTGGCATTGGGCAAGAAGAAACAGTGGATGCCATGAGTCAGGAAGAGGAGGAGGGATGGTGTCATGAGCCAAGGAACGGTAGGACTCTTAGCCATTTTCTGCCTGGTGGAAATGAGAGGTGCACAAACAATACCCTTCCAAGTATTCAAACAATCCTCTTCAGCAGTATTCTATAGACCTATAATACAAAAATGGGGAAAAATGTGATTATTTTGAGTCCTACAGTGAGCAAGCTTTTCAACCTATGAATGGTGTTCCTTCAAGTTGTTTCCTGTTCTCTACTCATCCAAACAAAAAGTTTAGAACAGGGGTGTGTGTGTGTGTCTAATTTTAAGACTTGTGGACTTCAACTCCCAGAATTCCTCAGCTAGCCACGGCTTGCTGAGGAATTCTGCTGGCTGAAGCCCCCAAGTCTTAAAGTTGCCAAGTTCGAAGAACCCTCTCTTAGAATACTTAGAATTTCAGGAAGATGAACCTGTAGCTCTGTGTTTCTGGGCCATTAAGACAAGAGATAGGTAGAAGATTCCTTCTTGAACAAAATTGAAACGTTTATCTACATATTTCACGGGCGAGTGGGGGAAAAAGAACAGAATGGTCTAATACAGGGGTCTCCAAACTTGGCAACTTTAAGACTGGTGGACTTCAACTCCCAGAATTCCTCAGTCAGCAAAGCAAAGCTGGCTGAGGAATTCTGGGAGCTGCAGTCCACAAGTCTTAAAGTTGCCATGTTTGGAGACCTCTGGTCTAATACAGAGCTTCCAAAACGAAGGTAAATTATTCCCCAAACTGGATAAAAAGAAGATAGCAACAAACAAACCCAATTTCAACAGGGGCATTTAAATTAATACAAAAGGGATTTAGCTACATTGGGTAAAAAGGACTTTCTGATCAGAGATTTGAGGTAATGTTTGGGAAGCACTGGTCCAGCCCGAAAGGAGGAGGACAAGTTAGGTCTATATCAGTGATGGAGAACCTTTTCGGCACAGAGTGCTGAAAAGGGAGCACCCACACTTGTCTGAGCCACAACCTGGAAGAGGATATGCCCAGGGCGCTGGCACACACCCCAAAATAACCTTCTGATTTCTGACACATGCATGCTCGCCGGCCAGCTAGTCTTCTGGGTTTCTGGCGCAGATGCGCGTGTGATAATCAGCTGGCTGGCTCGCATGAAAATGGAAGACCACCTCCTCCAGTTTCTGTTCCTGCTGCATGCACATGTGCGCCAGAAACCCAGAAAAGGAACAGGCGACACCGTGTGTGCCAGGCGACATGGCTCCACGTGTCACTTTGGGCACGTGTGCCATAGGTTCGCCATCACGGGTCTATACTCAGTTTAAAGTCTTGAATAATCCTAATCTTAAAATTGTTAGTTTGCAAGCAGCCACCCACTGGAGAATGAGCTTGCTAAATACTACCGTGTCCCCAGAATCTAATTCATTGGCACATTGGACCTTCCCAAATAGAAGTTAGAAGAGGTCAACAATGAGCTGTGAGCTGTGTCTTCTTGGCAGCAAAGGAGAACAGAGGTCTTGCCAGTTCCCGGGGATCTCTGGCTGCATCAGCAAGATGTCACCAGAAATTTCAAAATTGGTGAGAGTCCCATCCGAAGAGAGTGCGTCAAAGCTCTCTGCACAAGTTTATTTATAGGCTCCTTAGGAAAGAAAGGAAAGGAAAGGAAAGGAAAGGAAAGGAAAGGAAAGGAAAGGAAAGGAAAGGAAAGGAAAGGAAAGGAAAGGAAGAAAAGAAGAAGGGAAGAGAAGAGAAGAGAAGAAGAAAAGAAAAGAAAAGAAAAGAAAAGAAAAGAAAAGAAAAGAAAACCCTGCCTTCTGGGCTAAAGTGATGTTGCATCCCCTTTTCCACTATCTTGTCCCTCCAGGAAGCGCAGAATGATCTCCCAGCCATTCATAGTCATCCAGATGTTTGGCATGTGGTTGAAGATGATGGCAGCTGAGGTTCCATTTGTCCCCAGTGGTGGAACTCATGGAAAAATCAGTGGAGATACCACAGACGTTCTAGCTCAAACGTCTTCAAAGGATTCATCCTAGCTCCATTCTTGATGAGGGCTCTACAGTTTTCAGCCCCAATTCATTCAAATTCATCCAAAACTATCTCTGCTTCTTCAAAAGGTTTTCTTCCTCTTCTGAAGAGTGTGTTGGAAGTTAAAACCCACCCCTCTCCTAGAAAAATGAAATATTTTAAGATATGCTAAAAAGGCAAAATATTTCCCTAAAAGAGAAGTAGAAACTTGTTACCCGCCCACCTTTGTCAATGGCCCATTAAGGCCTCAGCATCCCATCTGCAACCCAAAGGACCCATCTAGCAACAGAAACTCCCCACATGGCACTTCTGGGAAGATTACATCAGCCAGCAAGGCTCGATATGACCTCTGACAGCAACCAATCAGGATATTCTTCCTGTGCCCCAGGAAGTTCAAAGCCAAAGAGGGTATAAAACCCAGGGACTCTCAGCATCTCGTCCCTTTTCTTTTCTTTTCTTTCCACCATTAAACCATCTTTCCAAACAGTCTCCAAGTTTCCAGTGTCTTTTTCCCCACTTGGAACTGAACCCAGATGGACATTTCTTCCAACAAGTGTTCCAGATGTTAGACATTTCTGGGGTGGCATTTCTGAGCTAATAATATTTTTTGAGATATGGTCTAGATATCTGGTTGGGTTTGGGTTTTCAGACTCATTGTTCTTCAAGAATCAAGCGCTAAGAACTTCAAAATTCAACCCTGAGCGACCAGTATCCCCTTCTCTTGGTACCTTGATCTTCATCACTCTACAGCAGGTAGAATGGACACAAAAGGGTGGGGCTCCATTCACATAGATATGGCCCTCATCTTAGATTCTTTCTTTCTTTTTTACAAAGACTCCTTGCCTGCTATCATTCCCCCACCCCCTCCAGCCATCAATGCCTCTGCAGCCTTCTCACATCCTACTTGGCAAAGATGCCCTGGGAATAATTCCATCCTCTTTTAATGAAAGCACGGTTAATCACTTGGAACGTGGGTGTAAAGGAATATTTTCTAGATCAAGACATGATCAGTCAAGAAAGATGCAGGAGAATGCCAGGAGAATGTGGTCTGGAAGACCAGACATTCATATTCTCCTCTCAGAGGCCACTTTCCAATGAACATCAGAGATTAACTCCCATCTAGCATTTATGTGCAGTTCATTGAACGTTCTTGGGAACAGAGGGAAATAAATTTTATTTTCCATCAAGTTGAGTGAGGTGAGTAGAAAACAGCTGTGAAAAACTTTGCAGCAGGGCGTTAGTCTCTGTGTTGGGTCCAAGCCAGGAAAAAGATCTACCAAGGATTATAGAAACCAAGTTTAACAGAGACCAATGAATGATCTCGTGGGAAGGACTTCCTTTAGAACCATGAACCTCAAGCTTGGCAACTTCAAAATGTGTGGACCTCAAGTCCCAGAATTCCCCAGCCAGTAATGCTTTAGAGCAGGGGTCCCCAAACTTGGCAGCTTTGTGGACTTCAACTCCCACAATTCTCCAGTCAGCATAGCTGGCTGGAGAATTCTGGGATTTGAAGTCCACAAGTCTTAAAGCTGCCAAGTTTGAAGACTTCTGATTTAGAGGAGGAATGTCCAACCTTGGCCACTTTTAAGACTTGTGGACTTCAAGTCCCAGAATTCCCCAACCAACCATGACCAAGGATAGACACCCCTACTTCAGAAAAAGATGGCACTTCCCAACCCCTGTTCACGCTCATAAATCAAGAAAACTTCACTTAGATTTTGGCTAAGACTCATAAATCATTTTGTGATAGACACCCTATCCTTTGGTTGAATCTTCTTCTTTCCTGGTCTTCTGAGCAGAGAATTCAACTTACTTCTACTGTGCAGCAATGAAATGGTGTCCCGTTTCCCCATCTCTGCTGGCTGAGAATATTTTGAATATGAAGATAGTTTTAAATCTGAGCCTTTCCCAGCTGGCTGGCTGGCTATGATCAAGGCTGGCATTTTTGTACATTCAAAGCAAACATTAGCAAGAAACATTTCGTACTAAGTGGCGTATTTAAAACAGCAGGAGTTTTTTTTAAAAAAAAAGGTGAGGGGGGGGAATATTCCTCCCCTCCCCCTCCAAGCCCCATAGAATAAATCTTTTTAAAACTGGTTCCCTTCAAGGGCCTCCTGGCATCTACACGCTGTGTGGCGACTTTCAGCGTGATCCCCACTGATTGTCTCCAAAATCCAAAAAGTACAGATAAGTCTAGGCAGCTGACATTGGATCTTCCCCCAAATGATCCAGCCTGGTTTCTCAAATGATAAATCCTGGGGGCAACTCCTGTCTTAACCTCGTTTTTTAAAAAGAAAATCTCTCTCTCTCTCTCCCTCCCTCTCTCTCCCTCTCTCCCTCCCTCTTTTGTTCTTGTAAACTCTCCTCCTCTTAATCTCTTCAGCCCTTCCCACCCACTCAGTTCCCGCCCAGCAAGAGGCAAATTTGCTGAGGCTAACCTCAAGCCGCTCTGTTGGTAGACAGTCTGACCCACTTTGGGGAACAATTCTGACTTTCAGAGTTAGGGGCCTTATAAATAGATGGCTCTTCTGCCAGGCACCCACAAGGCTACCCTGTAGCCTAATCTGCTCACAAGTGTGTGTCCTGCTTTTACAGCATTTACACACATTTTACAGCATTTACTTCCCAAAATCCCCAAAGCTTCAACCAAAAACTGTCTACTATTGACCTCACCCCATTCCTAAGAGGTCTGTAAGGGGTGTGCATAAGAGCACAAGCGTGCCTACTGTTCCTGTACTATTGTTTCCTTTCGTTATATCCAATTAATATAGTTATTACATACTCACGCTTATATATATGCTTATATATTGTACAGTTATTTCATGTTTATGCTTCTATATACTGTGTGACAAAATAAATAAATAAATAAGTGTGTGTGTGTGTGTATGTATATACACAATATATGCCTATATACAAACTGTGTGTATATACATACATATACACATTATATATGCAGTGTATAAAATTATACATATCATACACACACAAACACTATATGTCTACATATACAAAACATTCATTACCTCGTTCTGTCTCTCTCCTTCTTTTTCTCTATCTCTCTTTTCTCCCCCTCTCTCTGTTTCTTTCTCTCTCTCTCTCTCTCTCCAAGGTACATGTGCCTTTGGAAATCAAATCCTTAATGACTTCTGAGAAGCCCAGAGGATTCAGAGGCCCCCACCCATATCAGAAACAGGTCAGCTGTGTATCTAATGGAGCAGGGGTCTCCCACCTTGGTCCCTTTAAGACTTGTGGCCTTCAACTCTCAGAGTCCCTCCCTGGGATTCTGGGAGTTGAAGACCACAAGTCTTAAAGGGACCAAGGTGGAAGACCCCTGTAATGGAGCAAACCCCCAGCAGAGAATTATTTCCTCTCTTTCTTCCCCAATTCAGAGATATTTCCCATCTATGATCCTATCCACCCTGGTGGATGAATGCAAGGATGGAAGAGATCCGCCTTAATTTCCCACAATGCTTCAGTGCGATGATAGGGTTATCCTGGCACCGGGACAAGGCAGCCCACTGAAACTGCTGGCTAAGCCTGTTGGAGATCTGCTAAGGAAGAAACAGTTGTAACTCTTTGGAGAAGGAAACTTTGGGGAAATTAAAAGGCAAATTTTAATTCTTTTCCCTTCCCAGAGGCAGGATAGGTCCCTCTTTGGCATCAGATTCGGTTAAGCCTCTCGCGAGAAGGAAAGGCCTCTGGCTGAGCGGAAGTGCGCTTCCTTCCACCTGTGGAGGCCTGCCAGGTGGACCAATTTCAAGCATTCTTGAAATGGAAACCATTCCGAGTCAAAGCAGGAACACTCCAGACCAGGGGTCTCCAACCTTGGCAACTTTAAGACTTGTGGACTTCAACTCCCAGAATACTTCAATTTCAATTCTGGGAGTTGAAGTCCACAAGTCTTAAAGTTGTCAAGGTTGGAGACCCCTGCTCCAAACGACAACCTGCTCTCCACAAAGGGGCACTCTTCACAAAGGGGCTAGCCCGTTTCCCCCAAGTGCGTAATTGACACAATGCACCAAATGCCGTGTGGAGCAAGGGAGCCATTTGAGCTCCACTAATAAAAACCAGTGGAAGAGGAGTTGTAAACACTGAGGTCAGCCAGGACAACTGCAAGCTTTGTTCTCATCCAGGACCCTGTCACAGACAGTGGCCAGAACCAGATGTTTTGGCCACAAGATGATTTAAATGAAAGGCTGAGATTACTTGCCAAGCGAAGGGTGCTTCGTCAGCCAGGCCCACATTCCTTGGCACAGCCAAGAGTCCAAAAGATCAGAGGATCAAACTGAGGTCACTCTGTGGACTTTTTCATTGTTAGTATGGGAGCATCGAAGTATGGGATTCGTTTTGCCTTCGATCCAGGCAAATTCCTCCCCTGTTGACCTGTAGCTCTGTTCCTTTCTTATGGTATGCTCAATCTCCTAGATCAGTGTTCCTCAACCTTGAAAACTTGAAGACATGTGGACTTCAACTTCCAGAACTCTCCAGCTAGCCAGAGTTGAAGTCCACACATCTTCAAGTTGCCGAGATTGGGATATACTGTTCTACAACTCAACAGACTGGCCAACACTTATATTCATCCTCGTGTCCAGTTGCTAAATTGGTAATGATGGATGGAATAGTCTTATAAACCATGGCACCTCCAAAGAGGAAGACGACTACCACAGGGTTTGAAGAACTGAAAAGGTCTTTTCTAGCAAAATTGCTCCTGAGCCACAGTTCACAACTTGGGTTAGAAAATTCTGTGGTTTGACAGTTCTCTCTGTCAAGAAAGACTTTGATTTACCGAAGCTAAATCTCCTGCCACTGAACTTCATGAGTGGGGCTTTGAGAAGCACGCAGACATATCTGCCTGCCAACTTATTTCAACCTGGCAAGGAAGGAATCACTTGCTCTCTCGGCAGCTTAAGATAACACCACTAACTAACTTCAAGCTAGGATTTGGAGCACCGCCTTGTATCTCATGATAAAAGAGAGCAGGCACTGAGTGCTCTTGGCTCTCAGATTTGCAGGAATGTCTGCTGTAGAGAAGCTGGAGATTCCAAAGAAGCTCTTAGTTTCTGGGTCGCCGAGCCCCAGCAGGGTTTCTGTTTTGCCAAATATGTAGCACAATACGAGGTCATTCACCCAACGTAATCCAAACGGAGTCCCTATTTGCTGCATCATGTCAAATGCCCTGCATCATAGACAGGGTTGGCTCTAGCGTTACAGACATAGTGAGAAGGACGATCTCAAAATTCAGTCATCAGGAGAATGACGTCCCCAGCTTGGCTGTGCTTCTTTCTTTCTTGCCAAGACAGTCCATGGCTGTCCAGAAATTCAGGAAATTTGATTGTACCAAATCAGACTATTGACCCATCAACCTCAACTCAGTCTATCCCAGTCTGTTGGCAGTCCTTCAGATGCTTAGGGCTGTCGGTTTTATCCCCTTAGATCAGGGGTCTCCAACTTGGGTTCCTTTAAGACTAGTGGACTTCAACTTTGCTGGCTGAGGGACTCTGGGAGTTGAAGTCCACAAGTCTTAAAGGGACCCAAGTTGGAGACCCCTGCCTTAGATGAAATTCTACTGCCATGTGGGACAATTTAGATGGTTCAGTGCGCTCAGATCTGAGTCCCAGACAAGGCCAATCTTGGTGAATGGAATCATTGGGTCTTCTGCCAAAATCCCTGTTTTGTTTTGGTGAGGGCCCTTGCTGGTAATTCTGCCCCCTTCCAGATTTTTTTTCCCCCATTTTCTTCTGCAAGGAAGAACATTCAGAAATGAAGAGAAGGTCCTTACTTTCCTCCATGTGGATTAGGCCCAGAAAAAAAGAGGTCAAATGGACAGTGACCATAACCAAAGACAAAGTGGGAATCTCATGTTCAACAGTACTGGAAAACCTACAGCCAGAAAGACCTCTTGATTTTACACAGAGTTAAAGATCTCTTTAAAAAAAAAAACAACTCCCATAAACGTTTGTTTGATTTGGAATTGGGAAAGATGGACTTTAAGTTCTTTCTGAAGGAACATGCTGCCATCTAGTCCAGCTGCGTAAACTTTATATTTGTTTTAAATCAGGAGAGCGCATTTGCCTCCTTACTAATCCACCCGGCTCCTGCAACAGATGCTCTCTTAACATCTGGGATTGATCAGCAATCCATGAATCCACAGGGTGGGGGGGAGGGGAGCCAGACATGGAGCTCAAGTGGAAAACTAATCAAGAAGGTCAGGACAAAGGGGAATTCCTTGCGGTGGCCAATCAGTGTTGAAGCTCTTTCCCATTCGGAAATCAAAGAAAATCTTGCTTGGAAATGTCATGCTTTGGCCTTCTCTATTTCTCCCCATTCCTCCCTATGGCAGTAAGTAGGTAACAAGTCTCAAACAACATCTGGGAGTTGGATGGGAGAGATAGAAAATATTTCAGAGAGATTTATTAGCAGATGCGATCATCATTCTTGGTTAGGATAGGCAGAGGAGACAGAACATGCTAAGAAACATAGGATGGGCTCCTTACTCATGACTCATCAGCAGAGAAAGGGAAACTGCTCAAGGACGGCCTGAAGTTGGCCTTCCAAAGGATTTCCAGTGAGTTGGCAAAGCCAAAAGGAGATAGATTTTTCTGAAGGTTTGCCCATAGTGACTGCAGACGGCAACGAGTTTGGATGGACAAGAATCTGGTTTCATTTATAAGGCTTTCTTCTGACCCTAATCTCATCTAAGTAGGTCAACCTGTTGTCATTAAAGCAATGTACATTTTGGGTCTACGTTGCCCTGAAAATGTTGTGCTTGTGTGTGTGAGACAGAGAAATATCTATTTTGGGAGTTCTAAACTTCTATGTAAAGAGATTGTTAGTCTCTACAGGCTGATAAATCTGAAACACTTAATGTCGATTTGTCTTCAGTGGCTATGCAACATTGACTCCTTTTTCTAACGTTGGGCTAAATTGTTGGATAAATTGCTCTCAAGTTTTGAAATTGGTACACAAAGTGAACAACATAGACCCAAAATGTACTTTCCTTTAGTGCCCGACCGATTGACCCTAACCCTAACCCTTAGATGATCAGGGAGAGAAGAAGATTTTCTTTACCCATCCAAACTCAAGGAGCAATCTACTTGGGGTTGTAGCTTCAGTTTTCCATTAAAATATTTAAATTCTTGGGCCACCTTCTTCAACTTTTCCTTCGCTTCAGAACCTCTCCAACCATCAAATACTCATAAAGGAAAATATTTGTGGCTCACGGTTGATGTTACCTAGTTTGGGGAATCTGCAAGAAAACCATCAACTTCAGAGAGGACCAACGACCTCTCATCAAGTACTTCAACCACTATTTGATGTAAATTGCAATTACTGAGCATATCTGAATTCTATTGAATGGAATAGGCTTTCTATAATAAGTACCTTAGTCTAGGATTAAGCCGATGCAATGAAGAGACAAAGCAAGCAGTGTTTTCCCTAGTTAAAGGAGGAAATTAAAATGACCATGAAGACTGGCAATTCTATATTATGCTCTACAGTCCTTTGGGTAAAAAATGGCTCCATTCAAAGCAGGCAAAGATCTGGCCCTTGTTCTGTTATAACTTGATACTTGTGAATAAAACCACCACACTCTTTCTGACTAGCTCAAGATAGGTGCACAAAAGATGCTTGAGTGAATTCACCTACTTGCTGGGTGTGCCCTGCTAATCAGAAAGTAAGCAAACACATCGGCTTTGCACCCGCCAAGCCTCCAATGAAAAGAACTTTAAGCAAAGCTGAAATGAACTGGAAGTTGTGTGGATGCAGACCCTGGCTTTGTACTGGACCTCACGAGGTAAGCTGCAGTTCACCTATAGAGCTGCCCCATGGAAAGAGAAGTTCTGCATCCTCCTTTAAAGCAAGTAGTACACTCCTGAATCATTGGTATGATTTTAAAATGTGGAATTTGGTCAGGTGGCTTCTATTCCCCTAAGAGAAAGAGAAAAAGAAAGAAAGAAAGAAAGAAAGAAAGAAAGAAAGAAAGAAAGAAAGAAAGAAAGAAAGGGGAGAGAGTAAGTGAGGGAGGGAGGGAGGGAGGAAGGAAAAGAAAGGATATGAGGAGAGAGGGACAGAAGGAAAAGAAATAGGTAAGTAAATAAGGAAAAGGAAAGGAGGGGGAGAAAAAGAAAGAAAGAAAGAAAGAAAGAAAGAAAGAAAGAAAGAAAGAAAGAAAGAAAGAAAGAAAGAAAGGAAAGGAGGGAAGGAAGGGAGGAAGGAAGGAGGGAGGAGGGAGGGAGGGAGGGAGGAGGAAGGAAAAGAAAGGATATGAGGAGAGAGGGAGAGAACTTAACATAGTGTAAGCCGCCCTGAGTCTTCGGAGAAGGGCGGGATATAAATGCAAATAATAATAAGAAGAAGAAGAAGGAAAAGAAATAGGTAAGTAAATAAGGAAAAGGAAAGGAGGGAAGGAGGGAGGGAGAGAGAGAGAGAAAGAAAGGAAGAGAGAGAGAGAGAGAGAAAGGAAAGAAAGAAAGAAAGAAAGAAAATAGACAAAAGAAAGGAAGAAAGAAAGAAAGAAAGGAAGGAAGGAAGAAAAAGAAAGGAAGGAAGGAGGGAGGGAGGAGGAGGAGGAGAGAGAGGAGGAGGAAGGAAAGAAAGGATATGAGGAGAGAGGAGAGAAAGAGAAAGAAGAGAGAGAGAATGGGAGAGAGAGAGAAAGAAAGAAAAAGAAGAAGAAGAAGGAAAGAAAGAAAGAAAAGAAGAAGAAGAAGAAGAGAGAGAGGAGGAGGAGAGAGAAAGAAAGAAGAAGAGAGAGAGAGAGAGAAAGAAAGAAGAAAGAAAGAAGAAAGACAGAAAGAAAGAAGGAAGGAAGAAAGAAAGAAAGAAAGAAAGAAAGAAAGAAAGAAGAAAGAAAAGACAGAAAGAAAGAAAGAAAGAAAGAAAGAAAGAAAGAAAGAAAGAAAGAAAGAAAGAATCTAAAAGCATTCCCCCCCCCACCAAGGTTCATCTGTTGCATGTTTATACGGTAGGAAAAGGCAAATCTCGCTCCAGATAAGTAGCTCCCCACAAGTACTACATCTGGCCAGAGGACTCAAACGGTGCGCTCACCTCTGCAAAGGAAGGGAAAACTTGCTTTGATCGGATCCTCTGAATTCCGCTCGGGGCGAAAGAAACGCGCGTCTGCCTCTCTGGCCAGCCCGGGAGAAGAGATGGGCGACGGGCGAAAAACCTCCCGGCCGAAAACTGCAGGAGATCGCCGACTCTTCCGCCTTTATATAACCCTCTTTCGCTTCTTCCCACCCCCTTTTTTCATCAGCTCTCCCTCGAGGCAAGCCAAAGGGGTCGAGGATGCCGAGATGGCCTCAAGAGAAGTTTCTTTAACCCTTCCGCTCCCTTCCCCTCCAAAAAGTCTGCCAGGATAAAGAAGAGAGAGAGGGAGAGAGAGAATGGGAGAGAGAGAGAGGGAGGGAGGGAGGAAGTGAGGGAGAGAGACAGAGAGAGGGAGGGAGAAAGGGAGGAGAAAGAGAAAAGGTGAGAGAGGAGATGGAGAGAGGGAGGGAGAGAGAGAGAGAGAGAAGGTGAGAGGAGAGAGAAAGAGGAGGGAGGGAGAGAGGGAGGGAGGGACGGAGAGAGACATTAAACAAAGAGACCAAGCAGATGAGACAAATCCAATCTTTGTTTCTTAATTTATTTACTTCTGCCACCATCAGCTTTTTCCCCCCTTTTTTTTCTCCCTCCAAGTTGCAAGCCAAGACAGCAAATGTCTCGTAATTGACAAGCCTAGCAGGAAATTGACAGGAGTGCTGTTGGGCAAACAGGAAAAAAGAAATGGGAATGGGAATGGGGAGATTTTCTGGAGGGTGGGGTTGTCCTGCATTTCTTCAGTGGCTTCCATTGTTGGCAGATTTTCTAGACAGTTCCAGAGTGTCAGCCCTTTGAGGTAGACCAGGTTTGAACACCCAAGTCATGAATATTAAAACTGGTTTTATGATGGAGGTATAGTAACAAGGGTCACATCTGAGATGCTTTCTCATATTACATTCCTGCTTTGGACTCGGATTTCTCTTATCCAACCATTGCCTAGGTTATGCCTGCTCCTCCTGTCCCTCAAGGTTATTTTCACTAAGTTTCTCTCTGCTCCCACCCACCCCAAATCCAGATTTAAAGATGGGAGAGAAGGACTTTCTTTCACACAAGGTGAAATCCTTTTTCTTCCGTCTGTGGATGCATCCTGAAGAATAATTGTGGAGAAAAATGGAAAGAGCTCAATTCAAGCTCCATTAAAGATGCTGAGACTCTAGAAAGAGTGCAGAGAAGAGCAACAAAGATGATTAGGGGATGGAGGTTAAAACATATAAAGAACGGGTGCAGGAACTGGGTATGTCTAGTTTAATAAAAAGAAGGACTAGGGGAGACATGATAGCAGTCTTTCAATATCTCAGGGGTTGCCACAAAGAGGAGGGAGTCGGGCTGTTCTCCAAAGACCTGAGGGTAGAACAAGAAGCAATGGGTGGAAACTGATCAAGCAAAGAAGCAACTTAGAACTAAGGAGAAATTTCCTGACAGTTAGAACAATTAATAAGTGGAACGACTTGCCTTCAGAAGTTGTGAATGCTCCAACACTGGAAGTTTTTAAGAAAATGTTGGAAAACCATCTGTCTGAGATGGTGTAGGGTTTCCTGCCTGGGCAGGGGGTTGGACTAGAAGGCCTCCAAGATCCCTTCCAACTCTGTTGTTGTTGTTGTTGTTGTTGTTATGTCCAAAAAGGAGGAGCTGAAGATTCAAGGAAGGACATTATGGGAAGTCCTTCAATTACCAGAAGAGGTAATGATGAAACAATTCCCATATTTGTTTTCCTGAATTGGGAAGGTGACTCTGGATCAACTATCTAGATCAACTATTGCATTTTAAGAGTTGTGGTCTAAGGCTCAGAAGCAGTTGGAGTAAAGCCGGCTCTTTTGAACTACTCTAAACCCAAACTCCCATGGAGATCATCCAAGTCAGATGTCCAGTGTTCCATTCTTGAATTCTCACATGAAAAACATTTCGTAAAATAAATGGGAAAATTTAACAGTCTGGTTAACCCAGGGGTCTTCAAACTTGGCAACTTTAAGTCTTGTGGACTTCAACTCCCAGAATTCCTCAGCCAGAAAAGCTGAAGTCCATAAGTCTTAAAAGTTGCCAAATTTGGAGACCCCTGGGTTAAACTCTCATCCACAAGAGCTTCCCAGCCAATCTAGCACTAATAGGAAAAAAGGCCTTCCTGTAGGTGATGGGTTTGAATTACAGCCCATAAAGCTAAGAAAGGTTTTAGAAGGAGTGCCAATTTACTAGCCCTAAGGACATGTGGATGATTAAGACTCCTTCAATTGGATGGCAACCTTGAGTTGAGTATGTGGAGGAAAGGATCCAGCTGCTTCATAGAAGTCCGCTTCAACTTACAGAGTGAGCATCTTTGCTTGGATAAGGTCACAGTTTTACTTCTGGCCTCTGCGGCTAAGATCCAAAAATACATTTCTTGAGATTTACATCAACGGCCGATAGTCAGTGCCAGTTATGCAAAACGGAATGGGTCAACAGTTGGACCTCTTTCTATGCTTCTTGGCATCTGAAGGTTCTGGGTTCAGTTCTTAGCATTTCAAAGTTAGTTTGGAAAGCTTCCTGACCTTCCAACTGCTTGTGCTGTCCAAGGTAGGGCTAATTGGTAGTGTGTGGATGGATTACAGGGGGAGAAGAAGGGGAAAAAAAAGAGAAAGACATCTGAAAGATGACTATGTTGTAGGGACTGACCAATATTCCATTTAGTCCAGCATCTTCTCAGAAAGGAGTCAGGTTTTAGGAGACACATGCAAGCGGAGCCTTGAAATCCATTTTCTATGCCAAATGGTTTTGGTTTTTTTTTTTATGACATTTGGACATGCTTGCTTTGAAGGTTCCATAAATCTCTCATGTTTCTAAGTAGCCAGAGATAATATAACCATTTTGGAAGAAACCCAAGCCAGATCGCATGGAGTTTAACTACAACAGTGCTTCATAAACTTTAAAACTAGATTGCTTTACCCGAAGATGCTAAGTCTGAAGATGGTTGTCCCCGAAAGGAACATTTTATCTGATACTTTAAAATGAAAAATTGAGATTAAAATTGAAGTTGAATGAGGAGGGAAGGAAGTCTGAACATTCAAATGCTTGTATGTAAGGATCGATGAAGCTAGAGATTTTCAAGTGGAACTCAGTTCAAGAATGTTTGTTAATATCAGGTTATCCACAGGCAGATAGTTACCGACATGTACTTTTTGGACAACACTGTTTGTTCCATGGCAAAGAATGCAGAACCACGAAGCCCAGTGCGCAAAAACCAATGCTGTGGTTAGGTGATAACAGTGTGGTGAATTGCTCAACAGTATTAGCCAATTCTGATTTTTTTTTTTTTAGTTGGCATTATTGTTGGCATCATTGCATGATTCTTGGGGCAAAGTTTTTAAAACAAGTTTCCCCACCAACACCCCCAAATCCCTCCAGTTCTGATAAGAATTTCAGCAAATCAGGATTAAATGAGAGCAGCCCCCTTATGCCCTTTTCCAAAAAATATCTTTCTCCTGTACTAGCAGCCTCCTGTTACGGGACACGTGGCCATGGTACATTTGAAAAGGACTAAGTTTCCTTTAATTAGCAAGCATCAATGCAGGGGGGGGGGGAAATATTGCCCAGTTTTTCACTTCAGCCAGGATGTTTCATTTGTAAATGCGTACGTCTGTCCTCTTTCGCAATTTCCTTCCAGTCTAACACATCATAAAAGAATCTCCTTCGAAAATGTTCTTTCTTTTTTGCATCCTGCTTCAGGGATGCTTATTAAAAACAAAGATAGCAAATAAACTTGCAAAGAGGTAATTGAGAACATACTTTCCTATTAGCAGATATTGCAAAACGAAACACGCCGGACTTATTGTTTCCTAATGTGCACATTTCTCTGGAGAATAAAACAAAAACAAACAAAAAAAATTGGAAACATAAAAACTTCAGGACAATGGTTAACCTGGGTTTTACCGGTATCCCAACTTTTTAAGAAATCATTTTAGTAAGAGCACAACAAACAGAACAAAAATGCTAGAAGTTTGCTTTGATGGGATCTGAGTTAAGGTGAAGGAGCGATGGTGGACACCCCATAAAAAGGATTGCCTAGGGGTGGAAAAAATGGGAAAAACTCCTTGCTAATTTGAAGAATCTAAAAACAAATGTGCGACTCCTTTCTACAAAATTAAACCATGGCTGCAGCTTAATATAGTTCTCATCTTCCCATGACGTCCACACTAAGATGAATACCATGAGGTTTGTTTTAGAACAATAAAACCAGTTTAAAAACATGTTGTGGGATTGTCTGCCACTGTGCTTAGAGTGACTTGCAACTGGAGACACGCAGCCAGTGGTCTTCTGGCTTATGCTCGTTTTTATTTCCTTCTCCTTCTTTGGAACACATCATTCCAGATATGGTTAAGGAGGATTGTTTTTTTTTTTCTGGAAGTCTTTCCAAAGTGGTTAGAAAGACCACTTATCTCTTTATTTTCCCTGTCCAAGACTTTCTAGCCAACTCCCAGAAATTCAAGGGAAGAGGGGACATTTATCACGTCAAAGCATGGAATTGCTTCTGGAATAGGCCATAATTGGCTGGATTTAGAGCACACTGAGCCACGCTTGACATTGGATTTATGGTTATCACCCAGGATTCCAAATTTTGAGAGAGTTGGCGAATGTGGCACGGCACTTGGGCTTCTTCTGGCACAAGCAAGGGCTCCAGCATTGCCACATCAGTTAAGACACTGAACGGCCAGTGGCAGGAGCCCAAAGAAGATGTTCTGCTTCCACACAAATCTGCCTTCATCTGGCAAGGTCATCCGATCATCTTGAACAGTCTGGCACCTGTTCTTTTGAAGATCCTCCATCCGGATTCTTTTAAGCATGGATTCCTACAACCAGGCACGTATCTCACCAGATTAAGACTGGGAATTTCTCCTTGGACATTCTTGGAACACATATCAGCATACATCCTTGGGATATGGAAAATTCTGAAGGGATGCTAGGTCTTGCCAAAGGACTGTAGGAAGCTAATTGCCAGAATGTGGTGCCTTTACAAGATGTCCCCCATCCAGAACAGACAAGTCTCTTCAGTTACTCCAAGTCTACAGCCCACTCAAACACTATTAATAGCAAAAAGAGGTTTTCTCTACAAGATTTATTGATGTACGGAAGTCTCTTCTGATGTCCCCAGTACAACTCATGGGAAGGGCCACTTGAGGTGGTGATATGCCACCTTGATAAGCCAAGCCGAGTGTTCTCCATGGCAACAGAAGATGACTGCTGCTCACACTCCTCCCCAACATAGAATACAACGTAACATACAATACTTAGTACTGTCACTGCCCCAAAGCTTCTTTCTGGACACAGGTTCAAGATGGAAGGACTTACTCTTCTAATGAACTTGACTTGTAGTTAAGACCAGTTATGGAAGATCTCCTTGGATATCCACCAATGGTCCTTTGAAATGAGAGAGCTTCTCCTTTCTTACATATGCTTTTTGTCTGTTTTTTCAGCACCAGGCAAAAATTCTATTTGTCCAAGCTTTTTCAGGGGGGAAGAGTCTGGTTTATATTACATTTTATGGCTCTGTGATTCTTGTTTATTGCAACTGTTATGACCAAATCTTTTAAAAGGGCACTTATTTTATTCTAAACTGCTCAAAAGCCATTAAAGTCTTAAAGAAACAGATCCCATTGCCAAGGCATCCTGCAGCCAGCTCTCCAGCTGCAATATCTGTCCAGTGACTCTACAATATCTTTCACAACAGGCCATGGAGAAAGGGAAGCCTCTCTCTGAATTGATGCCCATTGAAACCCCAACCTTTTATATGGCCAAATTAGCTGAAGTCAGGACAAATATGTGCCAACTGTCTCCAGTATAGGCATATCTGCTGATCTGTATGGTCCACCGAAAGGGTCTTACATTTGGTGAAGGTGAACTTGAAAATCAAAAGACACATTTGGGGGAAACCTCTCGTTCATGTCCAACCAAGATTCAGTAGTACAGGCGAATCAGTTTTCTCATCCATGGTTAAATTGTGGATGAGGGAAGATTACATATGGACTTAACATTTGATGGCGGCAGCAGCAGCTGGAGTCCAGAGACACAAAACCTCTGAGGTGAGCACATGATATTGGACTTGAGCACTGATGCCCAATCTCCTTATATTCATCACAACGCCTTCTGCTGTCTTTTTCTCCCTCCCCCTTCATCTTCCTCCCCACAGCAAAGGAACCCAACTTAACATTTATCCACAAATGACGGTACAGACATAGACC
Organism: Ahaetulla prasina; assembly: GCF_028640845.1. Classification (NCBI taxonomy): domain Eukaryota; kingdom Metazoa; phylum Chordata; class Lepidosauria; order Squamata; family Colubridae; genus Ahaetulla; species Ahaetulla prasina. The sequence goes on from NC_080550.1 coordinate 3,197,795, forward strand.
TGGTCAGAGGTGCTTCTGCCTAGCATTTAGTGCCCCCGTCCCTTCACATCTTTGAAGGGAGAAATACTAAAAAATCACAAGGCGTCAGGGCTGAATTCTCCAAAATCCCCCCTCCCGTTTTGCAGTTTCTCTCAGCAGGGAGTTCCTAACCAGTCCAGAGGACACGCTGCTTACTCGCAGATGTTCTGGCAGTTGGCTTTCCAATTTCCGAAAAAGAGCCCAAGGCAATTTAATTGCGCAAGAAAATCTGAAACCCTCGTGCCTCTGCCAAAGATCCAATGGGCCTGGTAAGTCTTCTTGGTCAAGCCACTCAAGCAGGACATGGAATGGAAAGGATACTTGCCTTTTGACAAAGTGTCTCCTGGATTTGCAACTGTTCTCCCATTCTTCCTCCCAAACGATAAACCCAGCCTAGGGGCTAATAGAAGTTCTACTTGGTATTGTTAAAATGTACCCCTGTGTGGACTAGATCAGGGGTCTCCAACCTTGGTCCCTTTAAGACCAGCTTTGCTGGCTGAGGGACTCTGGGAGTTGAAGTCCACAAGTCTTAAAGGGACCAAAGTTGGAGACCCCTGGACTAGATAGCAAGTCTCCTTGGCAAAAGACTCACGTTCTTAGAACAGGGGTGCCCAACCGTGGACACTTTAAAGACCTGTAGACTTCAATTCCCAGAATTCCCCAGCTAGAATAGCTGGCTGGGGATTTCTAGGAGTTGAAGTCCACAGGTCTTAAAGTGGCCATGTTTGGCCAACCTTGCTCTACAAGAAGTTTTCCTTGGAAATTCATTCGGACCTTCCCTGCTTGCATTTCCTCTATATTCTTACTCCACCGTGCTTTTGGTTCCAGTTGTATTGCATTTGTAATCAATTAGGCATTGTTGCTCCTTCTCATTTATCCTTTGGGGTTCACTGTCCCAAGTCTTGATCGGGACAGTCTAGAATTTAAGTAAACCGATTTAGACCATTTGCAGGGAGTGAAGATGGGAAGGAGAGGAAACCTTTAGAACATGTCAACTTTATGAAAGGAAATACCAGTTTCTAGCCTTGCTTATGTACCATATTTTTTTCCCCAGCATACCTACTATAAGCACTTGCACTGATCATGCAATCTCAAAGTAGAATTCGACCCATTAGATTTATGATTAAGAACCCAGTATCCTGACATCTTCACCCAAATGGATGAGGTCCAAGGTCTGTCTGGCTTATTTCCACATATAGGCATTTGTGACATCTACATGGCAGGTCCTATCTAGCTTGCTTGTGAACATCTTTTCAATTATGAGGGCCACCTCAACAAACACAAAAAAAGGGTGGTTCTTCAATTTGATTCTCTTATTTTTATCATACCCTTTGGGGCAACTGGTACGTCCCAATTACTTTTCTCAATATATTTGCCTTAAACGAAGGAGAACGAAACTGCATTTTTTTAGTGTCTATTTAGCTGACAAACTGCCAGCCTTCATTTCAGCTTCCTCCCCACTTCTATCATTGTTTTTAGCTGAATCCCCTTCCCCAAAAAACACTCTTAAAAGCTTTAAACCAACTTTGTGACTTTTTTTTTATTGATGGGCGACAACTTTATACTCCTAGATATCACTACACTGTGTACACTTAGGAACTCAACATTATAGGAGAGCAGACAGCAAAATTAAACAAAGCAGACTAAAAGAAAATATCAACCTTCATTATTTTGCCCATTTTTTTTTGTTTTAAAATCCCATGTACACAGAAGCATAAATGCAGTTTTGAAATCTCTTAATAGCAATAAAGTTACAATCACCCATCTATATAGACTAACATTTTTAACTCCAAGTATTTTGATCTGCAATGTGTACTTAAGCAGTTTTCCATCGCACAATTATTAAAATGAGTATTTTTTTTCCCATATCAGAAACCAGCAACTCTGTATATTGTAATTTTTTTAAGAGTATTTCTTTTTTTTCTTTTTTTAAAGGAGAAACTTTTTTTTTCCTTGATAGACACTGGCTCATTTTTATCATTTATCAAAAAAACTAATGGGAGAGGATGTAGAAGGGCAGGTCTCTTTTTTTTAAATTTTTTTTTAAGTAAAGATAAAACATTTTCACAGAAATCTACAAGTTTTGTTGCTGGTGCAAGGCTGTTCCTATTATGCATTTAGAAAGTGGGAATCCATTGCAAATCCCATTTTAATCTCTTAGGATTTAGCGTTAGCGCCAAAAAGAAAAAGGAAAAGGAAAAGAAAGGAAAAGAAGCAAAGAAAACCCCACCACCTCCATGTGATTCACAAAACGTGAGTCGCTTAAGCCTAAAAAGACTTCATTCTGCCAAGTCAATAAGCAACACCAACTAGGGTTGTGTTTGCACACCTCCGGAAAGGAACTTTTCTCTTTCCTTCTATTCAACAGTTGCAAAAGGGGAGGAGAGGAGAGGAGAGAAAGGGGGCCTCTGAAGAGCACTGAAAAAGAAAGGGGGAAGGAGAAAGGAGAAGAGAGTCGGCGTTCTAGGAAGCGGATAATCTGGCAAACACAGCAGAAGATTGGAGATTTCAAAGCAGGTCAACTCGGCGATAGTACAGGAGGTAGGCTGTGCGCTCGGCTGACGGTTTTACCACCTGGTGTTGAGTAATTACTTTGACAGCTTGGTCATCTATGCGCAGCCAGCCATTAAGACCAATCTGAAAGACATCTGTAGTATAGTGTCCACCAGTTGCGCTGTTTCCATGATGGTAGACAACTGCCAAGAAATGAAATAAAAAAAATGTTAAATGGGAAATGGGCAGACAAAAGTGGACCAACAAGTTTGCAAAATAGCCAGTTTGTCTAGAGCAGGGGGTGGACAGCTATGGCAACTTTACGGCCTTGTGGACTTCAACTCCCATAATTCCTGAGCCAGGATTCTGGGAGTTGAAGTCCACAGGCCGTAAAAATTGCCTAGTTGCTCATCTCTGTCAAGGCTGGTCCATTTCTGCTGTCACCTCAACATGTTTATATCTCTCTGAAGCTTTGTGTTTGCTGCAGGATTATTGAAAATCACAGTGATTTCTTTACCATTTGGTGATTTTACTGAGCGTTAGAGGCAGAGGGGGAAAAATAAATAAATCTTATTATCTCTCTACCCCTTGGGGTGTTTGAGAGATATGATAGGGTTTTTTTGTAATAGCTGTACAATCCCCCAATTTGTGCAACTAAGAAATGATTACACATTTAAGAAATATCCTCCTCCCCAAACCATAATCCAAGCAACTATCTCTCGCAATCCATAGCTATGCCTCTCTCGACAGAAGTTCGAAGTTCCAACTGTTAAATGTTACATTTTTGCCCTCACAAATGGGAAGCCTAGAACAATTTAATTCATTTCTTCGATTTACAGAATAGGATATAATTAGGACCTTGACTTCAGGTCCTGCAATTTCACAATTCTACACTTTTGCTTGTACAATTATAAAACTACTTTAAATTTAGGAAGGAAAGAAGCCAAAATGAATTCTTGACCTTAAGAGGTAAGACTACATACCTGCAAAGAGCCGGTAGGTTCTTTGGCCTTTAAAAATCTTACTTTTCACTCCTGGCGACAGCAGCTCTGAAACAGGACACAGACCGTGTGGTGAATTAGCACCTCTGGAAGACTCAAAAAAATTTCTGGCTGTTCTTTTTCACACGCAATTAAGCAAAGAACGGGAGTGAATCCAATAAAGTCACTGTCAAGGGACAGCCGACAGTGTGCTGGCGTTAGCGCCTCTATTCAGCTGCAATGGCCCAAGAAATGCAGGGATTCTTCCAAGGAGCTTTATTTCAGCTGTTTTGAACTTAACAGGAGGGATAAGGGTTGTAGAGAGTATGGTGGCATATCAGTTTCCCCTGCACCTGGATGAAACTGTCTATCTAGACCCGTTCCAGTCCGGTTTCCGGCCCGGTTACAGCACTGAGACGGCTTTGGTCGCGTTGGTGGATGATCTCTGGAGGGCCAGGGATAGGGGTTGTTCCTCTGCCCTGGTCCTATTAGACCTCTCAGCGGCTTTTGATACCATCGACCATGGTATCCTGCTGCGCCGGTTGGAGGGATTGGGAGTGAGAGGCACCGTTTATCGGTGGTTCTCCTCCTATCTCTCCGACCGGTCGCAGACGGTGTTGACGGGGGGGCAGAGGTCGGCCCTGAGGCGCCTCACTTGTGGGGTGCCGCGGGGTCGATTCTCTCGCCTTCTGTTCAACATCTATATGAAGCCGCTGGGTGAGATCATCAGTGGCTTGGTGTGAGGTACCAGCTGTCGCTGATGACACCCAGCTGTACTTTTCACACGGGCCACCCCAATGAAGCCATCAAGTGCTGTCCCGGTGTTTGGAAGCCGTCGGGTCTGGATGGGGAGAAACAGGCTCAAGCTCAATCCTTCCAAGACAGAGTGGCTGTGGATGCCGGCATCCCGGTACAGTCAGCTGAGTCCTCGGCTGACTGTTGGGGCGAGTCACTGGCCCCGATGGAGAGGGTGCGCAATCTGGGCGTTCTCCTGGATGAACGGCTGTCTTTTGAAGACCACCTGACGGCCGTCTCCAGGAGAGCTTTTCACCAGGTTCGCCTGGTGCGCCCCTTTCTAGACCGGGATGCCTTGTGCACAGTCACTCACGCCCTCGTGACATCTCGCTTGGATTACTGCAATGCTCTCTACATGGGGCTCCCCTTGAAGAGCATCTGGAGGCTTCAGTTGGTTCAGAATGCAGCTACGTGGGTGATAGAGGGAGCCCCTCGTGGCTCCCGTATGACACCTATCCTGCGCAGACTGCACTGGCTACCTGTGGCTTTTCGGGTGCGCTTCAAGGTTCTGGTGAACGTCTTCAAAGCGCTCCATGGCATAGGGCCGGGCTATTTACGGGACCGCCTACTGCTACCGAATACCTCTCACCGACCCGTGCGCTCTCACAGAGAGGGACTCCTCGGTGCCGTCAGCGAGACAGTGTCGTCTGGCGACACCCAGAGGAAGGGCCTTCTCTGTGGGGGCTCCCGCCCTCTGGAACGAACTCCTCCCAGGACTTCGTCAACTCCCGGACCTCCGAACCTTCCGTCACGAGCTTAAAACGCACTTATTTATCTGCGCAGGACTGGATTAGATTTTAAATTTGTGGGTTTTTTAATGGGTTTTTTATTATTTATTCTAAATTTTAATTTCGGCCAATTGAATAAGTTTTTTAATTGTATTTTAATAGTATTTATATTGTAATATTATTGTTTATTTTATCTGGCTGTGAACTGCCCTGAGTCCTTCGGGAGAAGGGCGGTATACAAATTTAAATAATAAATAAATAAATAAATAAATAAATAAATAAATAAATAAGGAACAAACCCACCTTGCCACACTTGCCTCATGACGGGGTCACCAACCTTGGCAACTTTACGACTTGCGGACTTCCAACTCCCAGAATTCCCCAGCCAGCATGGTTTGGCTGAGGAATTCTGGGAGTTGAAATCCACAAGTCGTAAAGATGCCACGGTGGGACACTCCTGCATCATAAAATTAAAACTCCAGAAGGGCTTGATCTCAGCCAAAACTTGGACAAGCAAAACATAATAAAAGGATTGATTTCAATGCAAAACAATTTGGCACACAGGATGGCTGTCTCGGGTCTGAAATGGTGTGTTTTTGTTTCGGGTACATCTTTAGAAACCACCTAATTTGCCTGTGTGTGGGAGTTACATTTTAGTAATATAAAAATGACTTGGAAAGCACACGGAGTGTGTGTTTGCTCACCTTCAGCTAGGCTCCCTCTCTCAAATCCACACAAACACTAATAATAATTTAAAATGTGAGTAAAGTTTAAAGCCAATTTACAAGTCAAACTATTTGGGGGGAAAATACTAAAGATTACGCTTGTCAAAATGGTACAATTAAAATGTTGCAAGACTTTTATCCTGCCAAGAAAGAATGTCTGAGGCATGGTAACTGTGGAACTTCTGCAAGGAAAATGGTTTTACGAGAAACATTTAGAGATAGAGAAGGATGACTGTTAAAAAGCTACACCTAAGCAGTAAACGACACAGCTATTCCGCTCACGAAATTCACCTTTACTTATTTCCAGGTCAACAGGATATTCGATATTTTTAATGAGCTTCTGGCACCCGCCTGTTTTTTCATAGACGAATCGCTTGAGGTGCAGAACCAGGACAGGAGGCAGCTCTTCCAAAGTTACTCTTCGACTAATCTCTACCTGGCAGAGAAAAAGCAGAATTTTAACTGAATCTCCCATTTCCACGAATACAATTGTCAAAATCAATCCAACTGGCAATCGATACTTTGAAGTGTTACAGTTGTTACATCGACGGATTATATGTTTAGCACAATGTCACTTTCCTCTGAAAAGCACAAATAAATTTGAAGCACCTTCATTTAAAACCAAAAACCAAAAACAGTGTGTGCACCCTTTTCAAATGTTTCAGGTTCCTTAATTTAAGAGTCATCTTTGTGGTTTAGGAGATTTGAGTAAAAACGGCCAAAGAAAATTAAGGATAAAATTATGGATAACTCCCCTGAAATTTCATCCAAGACTTGTCAAAAAGGAAACAAAAAAGTTTATAGATATGCTGGAACTCAGCTGAGTTCAGAATTTGAGGTTAGCTGGGAAATTTCCTAATCAGTAAAGTGAGCTGTTTTCTAGATTACTCAGAAACAGTACTTAAAGCCTGCAATTAAGCCTAATTTTCATATAGTCACTCTTTCTTCCTGGCTCTGGCTAAAAATTAATCACTGAGTCAGGCTTAAAGAGCTTGCTTGTCTTATAGCCAAGAAACTGCAAGCTTAATCAGTACATGTACACTTTTATTGTTTTAAAATGTTAATTTTAATAACAGTCTATGTTTTGAACTGTAAGCTGTCCAGAGTAATTTACTGAGACGGGTAGCTATATAAATCAATCCAACAAACAAACGTTAAGAAATGCTACAAAGTGCAAAACTTAAAGGGCAGAACATTCACAGTCATTTTAAGATGTTTTGTTTTTTTAAATGATTGTGAGACTTGACCCCTCCTCTCAGACAGGACACTAACACATAAATCAGACGAGACTAGCACCTTAAAGTGAACATCCTCTTTTCTAGTAACCATAATTGAAGCGTTCGAGTTTACAAATAAATGAGAAGACTAAAACCACGGAGGCTGCAAACCCCAAAAGCGAGGGCCAGGCCAAGCAAAATGTAGGTGGTAAATTCGAAGGAGGTGGAGGATTTCGCTCTGTACAAGGAAGCCTCTCAGGCAACCAGGGAGATGTTCTCCTACCAGTGTCAGACATCAAATCCAGACAGGCTGCATAGGCCCACACATCGTTTTGCAAGGCAACACATTCTCGCTCTCGGTTTTTCCAGGCAGGCGGCCTCTCCCCCAACTCCTGAATGCTTAAACAGTGTAAAAATGCCAACTCTTTTCTAGCGTGCGGCGCATCAATGTTTGCAAAGATTTCTTGGGCTTCCAACATTAAGGCTTTTTTTAAAAAAATGATGTTAATATGCCAACCTGCTGCAGCAGTGGAAAAATACCACGAGGCGTGTAACAGTTCTATTAACTGTGTGTTAATTTGGCTAAGCAATACAAGAAAGCAGCAGGACACTCAGTTTGCTGGTGGCTGCAAGAGGTTTCAGCAAAACACACACACACACACACACACACACCAAGGGGACATATGACCGTCACACTTACGACTGTTGCAACAGCCTCGTGGTCATGTGAACGTCTGACAAGAGAAGTCCAGGGGGAAGCCAGATTCACTTAATAATCGTGTTGCTAACAACTGCAGTGATTCAATTAACGACTGTGGCAAGAAAGGTTGTAAAATGGGGCAAAACTCACTTAGCCAACAGAAATTTGGGGTTCAATCGTGGTCGTAGGTCGAGGACTCTCTGCGTACAATACGAAGCAGCTTAAGCACATATGTTACTATCTAGAAAACACCTACCTCTTGCTTGGTTTTCGTGGTGTAGCCCTGGACAGACTCTTTCGCCACCAAGCTCTCTAGGGCATCCTGAACGGTACGTATCCTATCGGACTGGATATCCAACTGCAGAGTGAAAAATGGCTGCAGAGTTGCAGACTCTTTCGAACTCTGCTGGTAAACCACAGACCTAAAGAAACGAGGAAGAGTGAAGAAGTTTTTTTGAAAAATTATTTAATTACTGAACCCTGGAAAGACTGGTAACCATGTCAAGCGCTGGAGAAATCAGGAGATCCAGGCAGTTCAAATGGGTATAAAGATTTATGGAAAGCTTACGCTCTCCACAGGAATCAGTAACTGCTGACGGTCAAGGGAAATTAGCAGGCGTTGAGAAGAGAAAGGAATTCAAGGTGGGCTGAACTTAGGAGCTCTTGTGTGCCCGCAGGGACTCACGGCTGATGATGTGTTTGGCCCCACCGTCAGGTTCTGCCTGGTCATCTTCTACACTAAATTTACTCATATTTTTCTAAAAAATACTGTGTGATGCGCATTAAAATGAAGATACCCCCAAAGCCTTGCTGATTACCCCTTGAAGAGTGTTGCCATCCTGCCTCTCCCTTTCTCTAGACCTGCAAAAAAAATTCGCTATATTCGCAGATCTCTAATCTTCAACCTAACTATTTCTGATTCCTAGTCTATCAAAAATTTTAGGATCCTCATGCTGAACGTGCTTACGTTCATCCACCGCATACCAAACGTGACATTTTGAATAAAGCCAAGGTAATCCAACTCAATAAAACTCTGTCCCTTTAATACTCCTGCACGGCCACCTTTTTCGCACAGTGGCATCTTTATTTCCTGGTGAAAAGGAACTCTTTCTTGGTCCACGTTAAGCCCTCATAATAGCACAGCTACTGTTCTTAAGGGGCAACTTGCTCCCTCTATTCAGTTACATTAGTGTCCTCTTTGTGACACTGTATGAACTGCCGGGTTATTTATTCAGGCAGAATAGGGTTCATTAGCCTTGAATAGCAGGGAAGCTGTCGCTGTTTCAAATTAGACTGTGTTCGCCCTTATGAGGGCTCATGTTTTAAATTAGCATTTCAAGAGATGTTTTCACAAAGCACACAGAAGGGGTCATAAAAACCTACAGTGCCTGTGATGAGTAATGCAGGTGGAAATCATTTCAATGTTTGTTTGTTTGTTTTAAATTGATATATTACAAACAAAGCCTAGCCTCCATTTCACAAAACTGGAATCACTGTTTTTGCTTTAGTTAGCGGACCAATCTGGAGCTAAACCTTAAAAAAAAAAAGGAAGTCACCCCTACCAACCTAGTTCCATGTCGCTTTTTTAAAAATGGCAAATTTTTGGATTTGCCCAGCAAGTGCACAAAAGCTGCAACTGGTGTAGACCGAGGCTGTCATTACGGTGTTTGCAGGAGTTTCTTATTCAGAGCGTATTACTCTAATACTGCTTCTACTTTCTATTTAAAATGCCGTTCATTTCTCTGCATGAAAAGAGTTTGGGCCTCAAAGGTCTATGGAATCAACTTTGGCTCCTATAAGTTTCTACCTGTCCTCTAAGACCAGACCAAGAGGAGCAGGTCACTCCTCTGCTCCATACTCTACTCTCATCTAAAGTATGGCGGATGGCAAAAGGCTTAACAGATTCTAGAGTTTCCTCCTTTGAGTGGTCAATCTGGAAACTTAATTTTGCTTTTAAGCAATTAGTAAAGATAGCCTTACGTCGTGTGACTTTTACTCTATTTTGTGAGTATTCTTACATAAGCTCAATATGACTTTAATTCTGTTATAGATTTGTTATTCGAAAGGTATTCTAGCTATGAAAAATGCTTTTCAGTATCACAAAATCGTACATATCTGAACCTCCATTTAACAGTATAACTTCCAATTGGAAAAATAGTATTTCCCAAAAATTTTGGGAAGGAAAAAAAATCTAGAGGCCAGAAATTATGCTAGGAAGAGAAAGCTGCTTATTCATCGTTTCTGAGAAAGATGTGAAAAATGCAGCAACTTCTAAGGTTTTTTAAAAAGTAAATAATTCCTATCTCCACCACTATCCTCACCAAAAAAAACAACAACCCACTTTCCAATATCCTTATAAGAGATCCTATTTCTGTGGTGACCTACTTTGTACAGTGAGTAGGATGGGCGCGGCAGAAGCAGACAACACATGTGGAATTAGAACTTTGTGGCTCTCTCATTTGACAAGACATTCTTTTAAAAAAAGAAAACAGGAATCCCTGTGTTTCATCTTAATTGCTTTGGATGTAAAAATAGGACACCAGGCTTACCCGTAGGAACTTCTGTCAGTTTAAATGTACAAAAGGCACTTTGAAAGTACACAAATCGTTTTTCCAAATGTCATTTATGTGTAAATGTGGCAACGGGGAAGCAACTATGCTCGGTTTCATTCTATTTCATTTCATCTCTCAACTTGATTTTTCGTTTTTATATACTTCTAATTGATGGGCCTCCTCTGCTGTGGTACCCCCCCCACTCTGGAATGCTCTCCCGTCTAAAATGCTCCCCCCTCCTGTTCGGTTCTGAGGTTCTTGCTGAAGGCCTTTCCTTTATGCATGTTGATTGCTTGGGATTTCCCCCCATACCTTTTCAATCATTTTCAACTGTCTTGTGCTGCTGTTCTTAGTACTGAATTCAGGAATGTCAACATCCATCACACCCTGATGTATCGGGAGCAATACAGAACTCTATCCAGTCGAGGATAATAATGACACAGTTAGAATACTATGTACCTTATATGCCCACCAAATATGTCTGTGATTGGTGTCTGGACAAAATCTGCCTGTCGAGTGACAGAAGATTTGTTACGTGGGCCGACTTGTTCCCATTCGTCCTCGCTGCCTTCACCTTGTTCTGCCGGTTCCTCCTCTTCGTTTACAAGCTGGGTCTCTGGGCCATTGGAAACTGTTTTTCACACACAGAGGACAAAAAGAGGGACACGATCATCCCTGCCCAGGTTCACCACATAATGAAGGGGACGGATCGTTTTGTTTTGAAATGGGCTGCGGGGTGATATCAAATAAACTTTCTGTGCAAAACAAACCATGGCTTTCTCTAAACAAATGGTTTTATTCAAGGGCTGCATTTCCTCAGGGACAAATGATGGGGTGTCGCACAGGTGAGATTGAAGCCGTGGCTAGGGACAGAGACAAATACACAATCACACAACTCCAACCCTCCTCCCGAAGCCACAGGAAAAAAAAGAAAGAAAAGATTATTCTTAGCAGAGACTGAGTTATATTTTGGGAAGCGGAGAGATGTTGAAAAAGGGTTAAGGGTGATTGATGGCTGCATATCTCTGCCCTTGAATACGGTTACACTTCTGGCTAAATACATCATTTAAATCTATTTTAAAAAACTTCTTACACTAACTACCGTTAAAACCTCATGCCAAGAGGGTGGAGCAATGAGGAATTTCAGAAAATGATTTTGCAAAGAGATTGGGGAAGAAAGGAAGCCGCCTTGATTATGACTGGCAGTGCTAATGCAATACTTAATCTGAATTCCTGTTTTTAGCAATTACTTCATACTAGAGTTAAAGGGGAAATCATTAACCATAATTTACATGGTGGAAGAAAAATACTGGTGACTCATGATAACACAGCTTTTATGCAGCAGATATAAAAGGGTTACATGTAAAGAAGACTCATACATGCTAATTGGCTATTCGAAAACGTACTTTCACTATGTGGAGATAGCAATTTCTTCAGAATCAGCATTTCCTCATGTAGGCCATTTAGAATAAATCCTAGGTACTCTTCGGCATCTTCTTGTCTACCCTGCATAAATGATTTCTGCGTTAGGTTACTCACAGTCACTCATTGTTCAATACCAAAAACTGTCTAGATTTGCTCAGGATCTCACTAAATGAAGGCAAGGCCGTACACCCACCTCCATTATTCTCCCAAATTCTGTTTTAAAATGGGTAGGTGTTTTGTTTTTGTTTTTTGCATTCCAATTCCAGAATACATTGCTAAGACAACCCCAACCTGTTCCTCCACTGAATGCAAATGGGGGTTTAAACCAAGAAGGAAGCATGGAAGCCACATGCTACTTCCTCCTTGGACTCAAAACTCTGTTCAGATATTTATACTAACGGTAATAAACTGAACAAAGTTAGCATCCGTTCCACCATTGAGAATTTTTAATATGATAAGGCCTCCATCACAGAGAAATTACAGGTAGCCCTGGACTCACAAGGTTTTTTTTTTTAAGAGATTGTTCAAAAGTTACAACGGCACTGAAAAAAAGTGATTTATGGTGGTTTTTCACATTTATGACCGTTGTAGCATCCCCATAGTCATGTCACCAAAATTCGGATGCTTGGCAACTGGTTCATATTTATAATAATAATAATAATAATAATAATAATATTTTAATTTGTATACCGCCCTTCTCCCGAAGGACTCAGGGCGGTGAACAGGCAGATAAAATATAAATACACACAATAATTAAAAACATCCCTTAAAAAACTAATTTAAATGCCCAAAATGTTAAAAACGTACTCCCCCATAAAATCACAAAATTTTAAAAACCCATCCAATAAAAATAAAAATCAGGCTAGTCCAGCCATACGAAATAAATAAGTTTTAAGTTCGCGGCGAAAGGTCCTAAGGTCAGGTAATTGTCGAAGTCCGAGGGGAAGTTCGTTCCACAGGGTCGGAGCTCCCACAGAGAAGGCCCCCCCCCTGGGGGCCGCCAGTCGACACTGTTTGGCTGACGGCACCCTGAGGAGTCCCTCCTGTGGGAGCGTGCGGACGATGGGAGATAGAAGCCGGCAGTAGGCGGTCCCGTAGATAGCCGGTCCTAAGCCATGGGCGCTTTAAAGGTGGTAACCAATACCTTGAAGCGCACCGGAAAACAACAGGTAGCCAGTGCAGTCTGCGCAGGATAGGTGTTATGTGGGAGCTCGAGGCGCTCCCTCAATAACCCGCACAGCTGCGTTCTGAACTAGCTGAAGTCTCCGGTGCTCTTCAAGGAGCCCATGTAGAGAGCATTGCAGTAGTCCAGGCGAGAGGTAACGAGAGCATGAGTGACTGTGCATAAGGCATCCCGGTCCAGGAAGGGACGCAACTGGCGGATCAGGCGAACCTGATAAAATGCTCTCCTGGAGATGGTCGCCAAATGGTCTTCAAAGGACAACCGACCATCCAGGAGCACGCCCAAGTTGCGTACCTTCTCCATCGGGGCCAATGACTCACCCCCGACGGACAGCCGCATCTGCAGCTGACTGTACCGAGGTGCCGGCATCCACAGCCACTTATGACGGTTGCAGTGTCCTGGGGTCACGCAATCTCTCTTTTGCGACCTTCTGACAAGCTAAGTCAACGAGGAAGCCAGATTCACTTAACGACCAGGTTGCTAATTTAACTGCAGTGATTCACTTAGCAAAGTATGTAAGGAAGTTCGTAAAATGGGGTAAAATTCATTTAACAAATATCTCACTTAGCAACAGAACTGTTGGGCTCAATTGTGGTCGTTAAGTCAAGGACTATATAGCATTTGGGGCTATTGTGGTGTGTACCAATTGCTAAAGATTTGGATGGGTAAGTTATACATAACCCCCTTCTTCTTCCTGTGCATTTCAAAGGAGCTCCAGTATAGAATCTTAATTTATCTGTCCAGGGATTCTCCATCCTGCAGTTTAATTCTAAAATAGTTTTTTTTTTTTTCCTGACAGTGAAATAGTTTCAAATTTTATTTATAGTCATAGAAATAAATGAGAAAACGTAACAATAAATACAAACAAGTTTAAAATAAAAGAAGTGAAAAAAACTAATAAAGAGAACTATTTTTCTGAAATATCTAGAAATTGTGGGCAAGAAACATGCGCGGTGGCCTAGAGGTGGATCTCTCGCCTCACAATCAGGATGCTGTGAGTTCGATCCTAGGTAGAGACAGATATTTCTCTCGCTGTGCACAATGAGAATATATCTGCTGAACAAAACTCCGTATTGGCGACAGGAAGGGCCATAAAAATACTCTGCTAGCTCCATTCAGTTGCCCAGACTCCACCCGCAAGGGATTATGGGGTCGTTAAAAGAGGATGATGAAACATGCACATCGTCAGCCATTGATTTGTGTAAACATTAATAAAGCAATCAGTCTTGCAACTTATGTTAATCAACCCTCTTCATTCTCAACTCATGAAGTCTGAAAATGCTGAAATTAAATCACTGTTTCCTAAAATTGGCAGACAAAGTTGTACCTTGTATTTGACACAGTACTGATTATGGTTGATGTGCTCTGAATCTTATCAGCAACTAAAACATTATTCTTGTGACAGTTTCTTTCAGTCTGACACTACCTGGATATTCTAGACACAGGTGGATAATAAAACAAAGACACATTAAAACACAATTCAAATTCTGCTCCTGCAGCATTACTTACGTGGGGAATCCTCACCTTTTCTGACAGGCTGGACTTGATAACGGTCAACAATCTATAAATGTACGTGGGTTCAAAGGCAGCTCCAGGTCTGATATCTCGTGCAATTTTATCACTTAAAGCTGCAACCAAAAATTAGGGAAAGCTTCTAACGGTCAACTGCTTGAGTATAAGATGACACAAACACACCGATACATCTCCAGTCAATCCACTGTTCTTAAACATTTTACTAAACGAATACTGTGGTGTGTTAAAGTCATAACCATCAAAAGAAGAGAACAATTATGGATCTATGAAAAACAAGGAAGACTAACTTCTTTGGTCATTACTGCCACCATATTATAGTGACATTATAAAAGACTTTCCATGTTGGTAATTCCTATGCCAAAGAGCTGGGTAGGAGCTTTGAGACAGGAGATCAGTACGGAACTACAAATACCAATGTTTAAAATATTGTTTTTGTTTTGCTGGAATCACTGCTTCTTAATCCATATTTTTGTTGACAGCTGCCTTTTTTTAGAAGAAAGGCAGAAGACTATCAATTCAGCAGAATAACTTAATATAAGAATGTAAGAGAACACAGGGTGTTCAACAGGCTGTCTTCTACCCAGTTTTGCAATGTATACAAAGAATATTAAAAATACAGAAGAAGCAGATCATCATCATACTTTCTTCACAAGAAAGACTGGATTTGTGCTGCTCAAATCTAAGACATGTTTCTTGGTGCTAGTTCAGATCAATGGTTACATTCTCCAAAGATTCTTCCACTTTTGCAATAAATTAGACAGAAGATGGTATTTTATTACCTACCTTGTTTTGCCTTAGGAGGGACTGGCATGTTTGTAAACTCGTTCATTAGGCGGACACTAAACAGAAAAGAAAACTGATTTCAGAAACAGTAAATCTGACTTTATCTACAGAGATACCTGTGCAATAATCCAATGATGTGTGAAAAAGGTTAAGTATCAAATATTCTTACAACGTTCGGTGTCTGCCTGCTTCATTAAAATCTCAATTCCGAATGCCATTCTGCATGAATTTCATACCTTTTCCTTAGGCAAGAAATTTAAAAGCCTATGTTTTCTTTGTCAGAATATGGCCAGTATTTTATCTTTCTCCATGGTAGCTGGGCAAAATTATTATGGGAACATACTGCTTCTTTCTTCTCACACCAAAATTAGGATATTGCCAAATCACAAAAAGTAAAAAAAGATAACAAGATGAGCCTTTTACAGTTGCATGTGGAGATCACAACAATTGTGATAACATTAAGTACCTATTTCTAACTTTAAAATGTTCTAAATTTTTTTAAAAAGAGGAGCAGATCAGTTTATAACCCCCCAGCAGATACGTACAAGCTGTCGATCATTGGCGTAGAAGTACATGGCCTCTGTGTTTTAGAAAACATCGGAATGGACTTCATCAAATGATACATAGGAGGGCAAGCTACCAAAGCCTGCAGTGTCTAGAGAATTGTATTAAGGAGTCATAAAAACAAATAGCTAGATCCATTTATCGCAAACATCGGACAGCCTTTGGAATAAAATACACATTACTTTTTATACTGCAAGGGAGCCACTGAATAGCTATTATAATAGCTACTGCTAATGCCTACGTGTAGTAAAATCCATTTATCCTGAGTTCTTCAGAAACACAAGATATTAACAAATGTGGTTGACGTATTTTTCAAGGTAAGGATACAGCATTGATATAACACCAGTTTCCTTTATTGATCAGCCCTCGTGGTTGCAAGGATACTGGTTTATGTATTAGCTTTACATTTTCCAGTAATTCTGTCGGATGAAAAACAAATTCAAAGGCATCAACAAAAGCCTGCCACTAAACACAGCTCGAAGCTATCACAAATCAAGTGGGGAAAGTGAAAAACAGAATTTCAGCATCCCCTTGTGGTCAAAGAAAGCAATTTATCACAGTGTTTCTTGCCTTCTACGGCATTGCTTCATCACAAAATTCACCGGCATGGAGTGTACAAGTAAGGGAAACAGTATCACACATATATCGTATAACTTCACCAGCAGTTGCTCATCAGAGGGTGCAAGCATAACTGTTTTATCGTTTAACAATTAATTAATATTTATTCTAAATATTCCCATTAGAACTGGTCTTTAGGGCCCTTGGAAGAAAAGGATTAGATATTGTCATTTCTTTCTAATTACATACAAGTTCAGGAATATGAAAACATTATTTTTCAGCTAATACAATAACCATTAAGCAAATTCAAGGAGAGTTCAAGACCAGACTGTGTCACAACTGTATTGATCTGTTCCAATATTCATTCAGTCTTGTTCTGAAATGCTTGACTGAAGCTGCACTAGAAATTAAGCAAGACTAAGCAACTTTCCTTAAAGTTCGAAGAATGATTCTTACTGACCTCAAAGCCTCTCTAACCAGCACTAGCAGTTAAGAGTCCCAATAATTTACATATTTAATAAAATCAAAAAGATTTGCTATGTACAAGTAATTTTCATTATAGTCATAATCCTTGGAGACTGAATAGTGGGAAACAAACCTAACAGTACTATTTTTAAAATGCTATATTCTATATATATATATTTTTTGGGGGGGCGGTGTTATCCAATTAGTAGAATACCACTGCTAGGTTATTACTATATAAAGAATATGGAATTAAAATTGGCCAAATTTTAAAAGGGCAAACAGTTAAAATTAAAACAAGAGAATATGTCGCAGACAACTTTGCCATCACTGGTGTGTTGTATGCATTTACTATTGGATGTTCTACTCAAGATGAAGAAAATCAGCCTGAGAACAAAAAGTGATTAAGTACTATTATTTTTATGGCTCTGAAGCACAGATTTTATTTCTCCCAGTATGGAATGGATATCAAGCTCAGGACAAATACACTAGCAAATCCATCATTTGTGGTTAAGATTCTATCATTTTCTGCACCAGGCACGGTTAACTTATTCGAGAAGATTATCCAGGATGATATAATTGTTTTATTGTACTTTGGTTATCAAGCTTCCTCCAGGGTTACGGCAACTCCCAGACCTCCGGACCTTCAGACGTGAACTGAAGACTTTATTATTTCAACGAGCTGGACTAGCCTAAGAATAATATTTTAGTTAATTTTAATGGGTTTTAACCGGTTTTTACAGTTTTAGTTATTTGGCGATTGAAATATTTTGTTTTAATTGGGTTTTAAATTGCTTATTTATTATTGTTGTATTTTAATATGCCTGTGAACCGCCCTGAGTCCTACGGGAGATGGTGCGGTATAAAAGTATAAAAATAAAATAAAATAAAATAAAAATAAATCTTACTTTATGAAGACTTAGCTACAGGTAGCTCTTGGCTTACAACCACAATTCCGCCTGGAATTTTGGTTGTAAGTCATGGTTGTTAAGCAAGACTCCCACAGGACTGCCTTGCTCAACAACCACAATCCCAACCCGCCCCACTGCAGTCCTTAAATGACCATGCATGTCATTATGCAAAGACGCTGGGTGGCTTCAGGGTGTGGGCGAGTCCTTGAAAGGCCTGACACCCAACAGGATGTGGAAATATGTCACAGGTCACGAGGCCTGGCAGTAGGTGGGCCTCCTCTCTTTCCCACACCCACTCCCACGAGGCCTGGGTCTTCTACCTGCCCCAACAAGACTGGATCCACTCCATGGACTGGTTGGCTGGGAATTCTGAGCTGCAATTCTATCTGATCTGGAAGATGCCACCTCTAGGTGAGATGAGCGGTATATACTTTAAACAAACAAATGTCAGATTTGGGGAAACTGAGCCAATACCTTTGGATTGCTTTTACTCATTTTGGCTGAAGAGAAGCAGAAATTAAGACCAGCAGGATCTACTACCACTCATTCATAATATGCCAATTCGCTCAGGCAAGCTTTTAGAATTGATTTTCCAACTCAGTGTTTCAGGGTTGTCCATTATCGAATGGTTCAATCTGTTTTCTTAAGGGGATTAGAGAGACTTGAGCAAGTTCTATTCCACCAATTTTCCCAACAGAGCTCAATCAGGACAGAAAGGGGCTAGATTTCAATCAGGAGAGTGGGTGGAGAGGATGGGAATTTTACAGGTCTGATATCGGGACCCGGAGGAAGTTAAACCTGTAAGTGTACTTATCAACTCAAAACGATACTGAAAACTTAACAATGTAGCATCACAGAAATCCTCAGTTACACGTCATCCTCATTTAGGAACTACGGTTAAGGGTAGAAAACCATTGCCATGCAGAAAATCATGTGAACACAATGGACATAGGGCAGCAAATCACTGCATTAGTTGAGACACGACTGCAACTTGCAATTTTACTTTCACATTCTCCACTAGCTTAAATGGACTCCAGAGGATGGTAGAGGACAGGAAGGCCTGGAGGAATGTTGCCCATGGAGTCGCGATGGGTCGGACACAACTTCGCAACTAACAACAACAAACTTTGAATGGTTGCTAATTGAGGCAACCGGTGAATGCTACCCTGTAATGCTATTTTAACATGTCAGTGGAGAGTCTCAGTCATCCAGGTCATGACTGGCCCAAAGGTGCTTTTTTTTTCCTTCAAAAGGAAACTGGACTTTTTTTCCCCTTGAAGATATTTTGCTTCTCATTCAGGAAGCTTCTTAGGAGTGGTGCGGTGGCCTAGAGGTGGAGCTCTCGCCTCACAGTCAGGAGGCTGTGAGTTCGATCCCAGGTAGAGGAAGATATTTCTCTCTCTGGGCACAATGTGGATATATCGGCTGAACAAAGCTCCGCATTGGCGACAGGAAGGGCATCCGGCCATTAAACCACTCTGCGAGCTCCATTCAGTTGCCCAGACTCCACCCCACAACGGATTATGGGGCCATTAAAAGAGGACGATGATTCACGAAGTTTCTTCAGTTCTTCCCTTCCACACCATTCAGTCAGAACCGAAGAAGCTTCGTGGATGAGAAGCAAAATATCTTCCAGGAAAAAATGTAAAGTCTAGTTGTCTTTTGTGGGGAAAACAAAAAAGCACCTTTGGGATTTTTTTTTTTTTTAAAAAAATACTTTCTCGTTCAACCCAATTGCCGTGTCCTCTCAGCAGATAATTTTCCTCCTATTTTAACCTCTCTTATCTTTGGCTCAACCCTGAGCGAGTGATACCTGCAATCTTTATGGCTACGGGATCTTCAGACACTGGAACGGGCCCCTCTTTGACGTCAACCTGTTTTTCAGGGACCACAGGAGACACGGCAGGAGGGACATACTTAGTCTCCACATAAGCCATAGGCGTGGAAACAGAGGGCTTTGAGTTGTGAAACAGACTTGCCCATGATTTTGCAGGCTGATTAACCACCATTGATCCTGAAACGGGGGTGACCGCCTCGGTCGAAGGCGGGGAGGCCTCCTCCAGCTTAGCTTGGTCTGAGTCAGCGCTTTCCGCAGTCTGCAAGTCCACCCCGTTGGCAGTTGCGCCCTCGCTAGAGCTTTCAAGTGTTTGCCCATTGGTAACGCCAAGGTTTTCAGTAGTTTCAGCACAAGGCTGCACGACAGCTGTCCTTAACGGGCTGTCTCTCTCGTGATCAGAGGAGACACAACAAGACTGTTCCGAATTAGTAACACTGCATACTTCTGGCTGCCCGGCAGTTCTGGTAGTATCTAGAGCGCTAGGAACCAAATCCTCTGATACAGCTTCACTACTGAAGTCCACAGAATTGTCAGGGCTGTTACAAGTCCTTGGCACATCACCTGCAAAATCTACATCGTCTATGCTGATGCTGTTTAGTCTGGGCGAACCGGCATGTCCGTTGATCAAAGCCTCAGCAGGAACGCCGTCGCTCACATCTTCCAAATAACTGTAATATCCGGGGGGCCTTTTCTTTTTCTTTTTGCGTTCCCGCTGTCCAAGGCTCCCAGAGAAACTGTCGTTTTCAGCATTAGAACCATTATCCAAAGCAAGGGAAGCATCACTGAACTGGCAGTCAATGGAGTTATGGTTGGTTTCACCAAGGACATCGCTGGGGGTCTTGGGGGTCGGTGTGCAACCGAGAATGAATTCCGGTGCCTGAGGATTCAGGGTACTTGAAATACTGTAGTCGCTGTTGTTCAGCACAGATGAACCTGCCTCAATCACTTCGTTAACACCAAATTCAATTCTCTGATATTCCTCTCCTAGGAGAGAGGAAAAAAACCTTACAATACACAGCAAATTAAGCAAAGTGTGGAAAAAAATGAATAAGGAAGAAAAAAAGCTTAGGTTTCATATATGCAGAAAAGCTGGGCGAATGCAAATCATTAGCTCAAATCAGATCTTTAAAAAAATCTCAGGAAAAAGTAAGTATAATCTAGTGTTAATTATCAGTTGCCTCCTTAATATAAATATCTTAACTGGGATGATACACACACACACAAACACACACAGCGTGTGCATGAGACGGGGGAGGGGAGGGGGGCAGAAGAGTGTACTTTGGAGTCATTGCATAGGACTGCTCTACGCTGTTGTACCAAGTGTGAATTCTGCCCAGTGAGAAATTCACTATGAGCAAAATATATTATTTCTAATATAGTACAACCTCTGGTCACGACCATAATTTGTTCCATAATTTTGGTCGCAACCCGATTCGGTCATGAACCGAACCTAATTTCCTCATTGAATTGTATGTAAATACGATCAATCTATTCCAGACCCCTACAAACTGTATATAAACATTGCTTTTTAAAGATTTTTAAGCACAAAAATAGTTAATTGTGCCATAGAACACAGAACGGCGTACTGTAATAGTAAAATGTAAAATCCTTTAATAACACTGAGAAAACCTACTTTTCTTGCCCTGCACGAGCAGCAGCGAACAGAGCTGGAAACCTTAAGGCGGCTGCGCTTGAGGGACAGGCAAGCTGACCACCCCGCCCAACTCGCAGAGGCAGCACTTTTTAATTCCTCAGAAGCTGCATTTTGGGCACACGGCAGGATTCTGAGGATCTTCCACCTCTTCTGCACAGAGAGCTTACTACCGGTAGTGAGGGCTTATGGAGGGCGGAGGAATGCGCACCAGTTTCCTTTTCAAGGCAACCGGCTTAAGAGCGCCAGGAGTGGAATTCCTGTGCACGTCTTTTCACTTTTCACTAAGTTTAATTGTGTGTATGTGTGTGTGCGTGCGTGTGTGTGTGTGTGTGTGTTGCGGAGTGGAGCACTTCCCAAGGGAGTGTTTGATCGTCACCCGAGAATGGGTTCGCGGCCAGATTCAAAAATTTTGTGAATGTTTTGGTCGGAACCAAATTTGGTTGTGGTCAGAAGCGTTGTTGTTTGCTTCGTGTGATAAAAGTGTTTCAATATTTTTTCTTTCAAATAATATCCCTTCCCTCTCTCAATAGCAAACGATAATTACATAAAAAGCCACTTTTATTTTTCCCAATTTCAAAGATGGACTTCATAACCAAGAATCCAGTCATTTTAAGATTCGGGAGTTCCATATAAGGAACAATTATCATAGACACCAAAAGGGGCTCAAGTTGATTTAAAATAAAAATATTCAAAGGATCAGTGAGAAGGTAGGATGAACTATTAGTTAAACATGCTATGAAATAGGAATATTTCTGGTAATTGGGTTAGTAAGCTTAAGCTGCAAAGTAATCCAAATCCCCAAAGCTGAACTCAAGTAACGAACCTGCAATACACTGGACTTCAAAAGGGTTGGGAAAACAGTGGTGAAGAAGGAATGGCTTCTTACCATCATGGAGCTCTCCTGTGGACTTAAGACCACATGAAATGGTGTCATTGTAGGGAGGCAGCTGCGCAGAAATAAATGAAGAATGAGGGGGAAATTATTTTAGCGTAAGTTATTGGTTTATTAAATGACACAAAGCATTTCAAATCTAAAACATGGCTGAGATAGTAGACAACCATGTTACATTCTATCCCATGTCTTTCCTCTTGAATGTTATGTTCTCCTTCTTGTATACAATAGGAAAGCATAGATTTTTCCCCCCTGAATTATCTGAAGTACATACAGTGGCCTTTGTTCTTGAGACTGTTAAAAGAAATTTATACATTTATCAGAGGAAAATTACTTTTAATAGAAAAACATAAACAAATGTAAGACTTAAATTGAAGCAGTGCTTAGGATTCATTGTTCTTTATAGGGACTAGAACATTTTTTTCACTTTTAAAATTTTTAAATTTGTTCTTACCTCAACGGAGCAACGGGGAGTCACAAAAAACTGATTAAATTCATCAGGGCTGAATTCCCCAAAGATATACTGTAAAATAAAACACAAAGTAAGTAATTTATGAATTTCAACACTCTTGACATGCTGTGGCTCTTCAGCACAGGGTACCATAAAACCTTGCCTTTTGTTAAAAATAACATTACTACCTTCAGCAAGTCCCTTTACCAGAAAATTAAGAGGATCTTGAGAAGCTGATAAGCACCCAGTTCTGTGTCCAAAGTTGTAACAGGCAGGCAGTGGGAGGAAGTGGAGACAGCCCCTTATGTAATTGAGGTCGGGGCTGAGAGGGGCCAAGCCTGGAATAGTTTGGCTTGGGGTGGGTCCTCAGCTAATGACTGGTAAAATTTGCTTAATGACAGCAACAGGGACTGTTGTCACTATGTAATGCAGCCACATGATGTGTAAAATTACAATTGCATCACTTAGTGACTGAAATTCTGGTCCTAATCGGGGACGTAAATCGAGGATTACCTCTGCTAAAGTAAAATTGGTTTGGAAATCTCCTTAAAGCATTTGTTAATCCATTAAGGACTATCTAAGCAGCTGTTAGGTATCAGCTATGCAACAACTCAAAGCAATCTGACAAGTTAAGCATGCTGAAAGTCATTCTCATATTTCAATGAATTTTCAACAGCGCAAACCAAACTAATTTCAATTGATACTATACTCTGGCAACATTTCAAATTACAGCAACTAGTACAACTTGCTGAACTTTAACCTGAGATGTATCTGTTAGATGAAGTTATGCAACACAACCAACCTTTAACAACTTATTCCTATATATACACGTTCCTCTTAAAGGCTAAAATGTTTAATTTATCACTTTGCTAAAGTTATGCCTCAAAATACAAACTGATTATCCCCCCTCCATCTTATCTTATATTTATGGTGTAACATTTATCCATGCACAATTATTCCTTCACAATGAGACAGAGCACGAAAACTATCTTTCCAACAGTTCAAATCATTTATTTTTTTGCTGAGCTGATTGAGAATGGGCTCCTTGTTATTCAATCACAAAGACATCACACAAAACCCACAATAAGGGTCAGGAAAGCATGGAGAAACAGCTCCGCAAACTTCATTTAAATAGCCTATGCAGGCAGCCCTCCACAATAGGGATCGGGAAATTTGTCGTTAAGCAGTATGATCATTAAGTGAGGTATCATGACTGATTTTACTACCTTTCCTCCATGGTCATTAAGCAAATAACCATCAGCTAACGATGATTTGCAACCTCCTGCTAGCTTCCCCACTGATTCTGCTTGTCAGAAGCTGAGAGGGAAAGTCACAAATGGTGATCACACGTAACCGCAGGATGCTGCAACGGTTGTTAAAATGTGCAAATGGTTGTCAAACGCTCAAATTGTGATTATTTGACTGCAGGGACGCTGCAACAACCAATCATAAGTAGTTTTTTTCCAGTGCTGACATAACTTTGAACAATCACTAAGTGGTTGTTAAGCAAGGAATACCTGTAGTAATGTCAGCTATCCTAAAAGTGTTGTCTTACATAGCTACAGACGATTGTGTTAACATCCAGTGCCCTCTTCTCCTGTTTGTCTATTTTACATGCGCAGCAGAATGTAGTAAAATCCTGACATGACAAATTGACTGCACCACTCCACAAACCACCTCTACTATTCACTGCATAGTAATTCCAGGACTGGGGGGGGAAAAATCCCTTTTCTGAGGTGCTTAGATGTTATCTGAAGTTTACAGCATGAGTTTTACTTTCAATACGCTACTACAATAGACAACTTTTCTGAATGATTCAGTCCAATTTACCATACCTTTATTCCACCTATGTATATGGTCAGCTATTTACACCAATGTTAGCTTATTGCAATCAACTAATTTATTTCCTTTGCTATTTCTCCCGGTAAGTCTTTACATATGCATCTCTGCTGAACAGGCAGGAATCATTTGTTATTTCTAAATGAAAATATACTAAATTTTTGTTCTGGCTTTGGGAAAATGATACCCTGTGTATTACGTGCTCACTTTTTGCAATTACTTTTAATTCAAGTCTTCCAATTACAAAAGGGTTTTTTGCCTGCAGAAAAGGGGGAGAATATCCACTGATATTCTCCTATCAGGCTATTCAAATAAGTCATCTAGGAAGCTGCTTGACTCCCTACCTGAGCGCATCCATACTATAAGAACTTTTTTTTTTTAAAAGCCTTTTGTTCCAGCATGACAATCCAAACAGGATGATCCTGAGGATGGAAAGACAAAGACAAGGAGTGGGAGGAATTTAGTTCTTGAATGAAACTGTACTCCAGGCAGATAGCATCTACAAGATTGCGCTAATGTCTTCCAAAACCTGCAAATCCTGCTGGAGAAGTGGCAACGGAAGGATGGGAGGGTTGGTGTCAGCTGTTAAACAAGAAGTCTAAATATTTGTGGCCTATTTTATCTGACAATTGCCTAAGGACAGAACTGCAGGTTTTAGTGTTTTCTGGGAAATAATAAAAGACATCTTACAAAATACTTCTAAACTAAAATAATCTCCAGGCAAAATAGCCCATTTAAAATTGGGTGTCATGTATCAGACTACACTAAGGCAAAAGTCGAGACCCAATTATTTTGAAACTGTGACATTCAGTGAAACCTTTGTTTTAACCCAATGGTCGTACTTTATGATGGAGACAACGGGTTTGGATTCCGACAATTGACACTGTCAGACATCTTATTCAGTTTCTCCAATCATTCTTTTTTTTTTCTTTGATCAGTCCAGGCCACCCTCAACTTAATCAGATAGCAGGCGATTAAAGCCTCTTATCAACTCACCAATGAAATAGGAGTACCTTGTGTGCATTTAACAACCTCTCTGTCTTTACCTTGGACAAACATACTTCACAATTTATTAAGTACGAGGCGGAATTAGAACATCTCTTTCCAAGTCCTAAATAAACTGCTTCAGAGAAAGGAATACAATGACTTTAATTACATTAGTCTGCCCATCTATAATGGGGAATGGGAAGACAACACTGTCAGAGGAAAGCACTTTTACTGCTAGTTGTACATTAAATATTTAGAACAAATTCCCATCGCCACATGCTGCTGAAACTGAGAACAATTGGACTTGTCAAAGGGTGTCTTAACTGTTGCATTTATGATCTAAACAATGTTGAAAGGATTTTTGTTTTAGGCTCCTGCACAGCTAACCAGTTCCACAACTGCCACAAAATTACAGAAAGTTTTTCTTTTGAGGAATACAAATTATGCAAAGGGAAATGAAAACATTCTGGTTCTAATTACAGAAGTGTTTGAAAACTGAGAAAACTTCTCATGTGGTGAAGCACCGCTGCTATTTAAATGCTGAGTGCTACGCTAAATGGTCATATATAAAGCATTATATACAGCCATATATCAACTATTTCAACTGGACAGAAAAAAAAACTGCATGTCTAGCAATCCAGGTCTTTCAAACTGACCATCTACTTTGCTGAAACAGCATTGAAGTGACAAATGATTATAATCCATTGGCTCAAAGCCAGAAAGTTCTAAATACAATGATCTGTTAAAAAGAAAAACAAAACTCCGACAACAATAAGCAAAAAGTAATATTATAGTAAGTTGAAACTATTAGCTACAGAAGTTCATAACACATAATTTTGCAGAAAGCATGTTCCATAAATGTTTATTTTATAATGTTAATTCTAAAGTAAGGCTGAACCAGAGATCATCATCAAACCTATCTGGAAGAATCATAGCAAGCCAAGATTCCATACACTTTTTATTTTTACACAAAAGCTAAGTCAGAATGTTTAGTCATGGTTTATTGAACAAGCCATGGTGATTTGAGACGTCCATCGTACCTTGACAAAGAACAGGTAGTCCTCAATTTATGACAATTGAGTCCAAAATTTATGTTGTTAAGTGAGAAATTTGTTAAATGAGTTTTGCCCCATTTTATTACCTTTCTTGCCACATTTGCTAAGTGAATCACTGCAGTTCTTAAATCAGTACACAGTTGTTAAGTGAATCTGGTTTTCCCATTGACTTTGCTTGTCAGAATGTCACCAAAAGGGGTCACGTGACTCCAGGACATTGCAACAGTCATAAGTGTGAGTCGGTTGTCAAGCGTCCAAATGTAAATCACGTGACCATGGGGATGCTACAACAGTCATAAGTGTGAAAGATGGTCATAAAATGCCATTTTTTTCCAGTGGCGTTGAAACGTTGAATGGTCACTAAATGAACTGTTGTTAGTCAAGGACTATCTGTACATGGGTTTCTGCGTCATGATAAGCCGATAGTACAGTACAGCTTAGCACTGAGGTTGACAACATTGCTTAGCGATACCAGAGTATCTGCTTATTTTCAAAAAAAAAGATATACCGACTCTATCCCAAATTGCAGAAACCACATTTCAAATCTTGCAAAGCTGCAGCATTTTGTGAGAACTCAGCCATTTTTTGTATGTACAACGAGACTGTCATAGAATGAAGCCTGGGTCTGAAAGAATTTGGCTGAACATTACATGAAAAACAACCTTTTTTACGGTTGCATTCTAAATCAAAAAGTTGCTCTGTAGACTGCGATCGACATAAAAAAATATATATTGCAAAGACATTTACGTCACCACAATTCAAATTTCAAGAAAGTAACCTAAATTCCAAGTAAATTATATTCTAGACATTCTATTTAAACAGCCTGCAAAAAAAAAAAATCTTTAAGACTGCAGATAGCAGAGATTGTAATAAAAATATTTTCATTAAAAAAGACCTTGGTTCCATTAAAATAATTGGGTTATCATTACTGGTTGTTTGTGTGCTTTCAACTAAGTCTTGACTTTTAGAGAGACTACTATGACAAGTCCATGCAGTTTTCTTGGTAGGCTTTCAGAAGTCATTTGTCATTGCCTACTTCCTAGGTTTGAGAGTGTGTGTCTGTCCCAGTTGGATTTATACCTGAGGCAGAACTGGAACTCACAGCTTCCAAGATTATTTTCTGATGCCTTAATCACTACATCAAACTGCCTCCCAATCTTGTTTTATACTTCTTTTTTAAAAAAACTTGATACGCTATTTAATTATTATCAAGGTGGAATAAGAAGGTTAACATGTAGTACAAGAGAATTGCCAGAAGCTTCAAGTTCAGGCACATCTTAATGTGCAGAAATATTAAAATCCAGACTATGAGAGATTTATAATAGCAAGATGAGAGAACCCTATAGATATAATTTAGTTAAAATGGTGTAAGAATTCAAGCTAATTTTAGCATACTTAATTTTTCTCACTTGAATAAAATGCATACATACAATCTTTGTGCATATGCACAAATACTCATGCCATGAGTATACAGCGATTTTAAGGCAGGTATCTGCATCAAAAACATAGCTTTAAAATTAACAAACAGGTAGTCCAGCAGATCTTACTCATTTTAGAGGAAGTAACAAATGACACAAATTTAATATACAATCATATTCCAACAGCATTTAAAAATATGATTGTAGTCCAATACAGTAAATAGTCATTTACAAACTGCTAATTTTCAATTTCAAAACTCCATCCCCCATTATTATTGACAAGACCAACCAAAAGTTAAAAAAGAAAAGTTCTGGAGAATTGAAAATATTACACGCTTTCCTGGAAAATAGATATAGCATCCCTATGCTACTGATGAAAAATTATTCATCAGGCTGGGTCTTAAATGAAATGCAGGAAAAGCAGATTAGAAACAGATTCTTTTAGGTGCTATGATGCTTTGGGGCCTTTTAAATATAATTACTACCTTTGTTTTTTAAAAAAATCCAATGTAATTAATGTATCTTTTTCGAAGCAATTTACAAGATAATTTTAAGGAACAGAACACCAGTCCTAAGGCTCCAGTTACAAAATAGCCTTACTACAAATGTGTGTGTGTGGGGGGGGGAGGTTGGTTTCTTGGTGCTTTCTGAGCTTAGCTGTGTTCTTAAGTTGTTTTCATTACCCATAGTAACATTATCAATACACTATGTATTTAAAAACACCTTGCTCTTATAATTTCTTATACTAAAGCAAGTGGTATCCTTGCGTCTTTTTTCATTGGTTATTCCTACTACTTCCATATACTAGGACTAGAAGTTAAAAACCATAACAATGCCTAAAACTGTATCCCTATAAAATCGATTAGACTGTGTTGTCCAAGGCTATGTAGTGAAGTACAGAAAAGTACTGTGAACTTTGCCTTCTCCTATTAAAATCTAACATTTTAACCACTGCACAAAATTGGGTCGGTATTGAAAAACAACTTTTTAAGATTACTTTGATTTTAAAAGCCTACAACCCGGACATCTTCCACTGGAGAAGTTAAATGCACCCTGCTTCATGATGAAACTTACAATCATTACTGAAACATAATTAACTGAATGAGGATCTAATCAAGGGTGTAGTATTGTTTTCCTTTTGGCTTAAGAATTAGAGAAGCAAGCCATTCTGAGTTCCTACAAATGGAATGTCAAAAGTTATAATTGCCTCATTTACAATGCAGAACAGCATGATTTGAGATATAAAGCACAATTCAGATTCCTGGCCACATAGAGGCAATCTATGAAGTTGGGGCTTATATGGCTGGCAGTTATTGCCATTTCAATTACAACACCAAAAAGGAAATTTAAGTACAGGATATATGGGACTTGTATATACAAATATAGGCATCAACTAATTAGATCAATTCAGCAAGTGACACCCAAGAAAATGCAATATCTACATAGATTTGCAAGAGTTGTCTATAATTGCGTGTCTCCCAGAGCCAGACTGATCGCTTCAAGAAGTCATTCAACTTTAGCTTCCTTTGCAAAAACTGGTTAGCTACTGAAGGAACAAAAACCTAAGGAGAAAATATGCAATCTATGTTGAAATGCTAAACAATAAAATCAAGCAGAAATCATGAGAATACCACTTCAAAACATCTGCACTCCTTTTTGGTTTTTAAATGCACTGATGTAGAGCTTTGTATTAAAAAACAAAACTTTGATGATAATCAACAAAATAACAAGGAAGAATCCTGAACGTTTTACTCCAAACCGAAATGGCCAGCTAATATTCTATAAAGTATTGTTTTTAAATATGCATATACAAAAATAAATATAAAGACAGAAGTTCAATTTGCTAAACTGAGTAGACAGAATTCATGACTGGAGGTGTGATACACAATATTGTAAACCTCCTAGAGTTCCATAAATTAAGATAGCACAACCCCCATTTTTTTTACAACTATGTATTTCCTGACTATTATTAATAGGAATCTAACCAAGTTGTTTTTTGGATTAAGTTTTATATCTCATCCTGTAGGTAAAAATGCTACATAAAAATCAAAAGGAAATGAGGAGCTGTCATGACACCAAAATCAAGATGTAAAAACCTCCTTCGCTACCTAAACAGCATACCATCACTTTAAAATACAGCATTCCAACTTTTCCAGCTGCATTCCTAACAGCATGTTTGAAAACCTACAACTGTGAGCAGAGAAAACAAGTATCTAAGAGCCAGCTAAAGAAGGAAACCTCCCCCCCCCCACATACAGGTGTCAGCAAATGCTAAAAAGTTCTGTTCAATAAAAAGGGATGATGCCAAAAATCTGTTTTACCTCTATTCATACCCAAAAGTTATTATTCTCCTCTTTGCCCTTAATCCGCTGCTACAAAAATACGTAAATTCATGACCAGTTCTCCTCCCAAAACCAAAGCTATTCATCATCTTTTTCCTGTATGTGTGCATATAGGTGAGTACTGATTAGAGTTGAGTATGACTGTGTATACATACATACATACATACATACATACATACATACATATATATATATACATACATACATACATATATATATATATACACACACGCACACACACACACATATATATATGAAGGTCTTTGGTTATTCCGGTTTTCTCCCATGTAAAATTGGAAGTGTCTTGGTGACGTTTCAACGAAGTCTCATTTGTCATCTTCAGGCTTCAGCTTCGTGCTTCTGGGAGCAATCCCAGAAGCACGAAGCTGAAGCCTGAAGATGACGAATGAGACTTCGTTGAAACGTTGCCAAGACATTTCCAATTTTACACGGGAGAAAACCCGAACAACCAAAGACCTACATACAAACACCCGTGAAAACCTCAGAAAATATATATATTATATTTATTTATTTATATATATATATATATATACACACACACACGTACATATACATACATACATACACACACACATATAACATACATGTATGTATGCATGTATGCATGTATATAGGCAAGTATGGGATTAGAATTGAGTGTGGTTATATGTATAGATAATATAGCACACGTTTGTATGCATATGTGTGTGCAGATAGGCAAGTATTGGATTAGTGTGATTGTATGTATATACATACATATAACACACATGCATGTATGCATGCATATTGGCAAGTTTTGGATTAGAGTTTAGTGTGGTTGTGTTTATACATAACATACACGTATGTATACAGGTGTGCGTGCATATAGGCAAGTATTGGATTAGTGTGGTTGTGTGCACATACATACATACATGTATGTGTGTGCATAGAGGCAAATATTGGATTAATGGTTGTGTGTGTATCTGCACATATATGTATGTCTGGGTGTGCACACACCCACCCACACCAATCCAATACTCACCTATACATACACGTGCATAGATATGTACATATTATGCATGTGTATGTATAGGTGAGCATTGGATTGGGGTGTGTGTGCGCACACCCATACATATTCCACACATCTACATATGCATGTATGTATAGGTGAACACTGAATTAATGTGCATGTGTGTATACACACACACACACACAATCTACCAGCCCCCAACTCCAATCCAATCCTCCCCCTTACCTGGACTTTCAACTCAAGACAGCCCAGCCTAAGCAAGGCAACCCAGCCACAAGGAGAACGAGGGCCTCCTTTCCCTTCCAGCTGGGAAATAAGCCCACTCCCCACTAAAGACGAAGGGCGGGCCACCCATTCCCTGGAGAGCAAAATCCCCCCCCCCAGCCACCCCGAAGGCCTCAAACCTCAACCCGCACCCAGTCCTGGAAGGAAGACGCCCCTGGCCCTGCCCCAAACGCCCCGGGCGAAGAAGGTGGGCCGCGGTGGAGGGAGAGAGAGAGAGAGAGGACGCCGAGCCAGGCCGCCCGACTGGAGCCTGCAGGGAAGCCTCTCCACGAGGCCGGCGGCTGAGCCTCCAGCGGGGCCTTCGCCCGCCGCCGCCCCGTCCCCGCTTGACAAGAGGGAAGCCCCCTCTCCTCCCGTGACCGCCATGCGGCCGCCCAGCAGGCCCGCCTCGCCCTGGCCTTGCAAGCCAACGGCCGCCCCACTGAAGAAGCGCTCCGTGGGGAAGAGGGGAGGCCCGCTGCCGCCCGCTCCCCACCCAGCACCGCAGAGCCCATCGGGCCGAGAGCGTGGCCGGGCCTCGAGAAAGGCTCCGCCAGGCTGCAGGCGCGGGGTCAGGCCCGGCCCAGCAGCGTGTTCCCGCCCCGGCGGGAGGGCCCTCGGCGGTTTTTACCTGAGCGCCGTGGACCGCCATGGCGCCCCGGCCCCTCGCTGAGGGAGAAGGCGGCTGCGGCGGCGGAGCTCAGCCGTCTCCCTCAGCGCCTCACGCGGCGGGCGCCGCCGCCATCTTCTCGCTCGTTGCTGGCAAAGGCGCACGGCCGCCACCACACACGGCGGGCGAGCAAGGGAGGGGAGGGGCGGCCGCTGCGGCTGCGCACTAGCGGCCCGCGCGCTCGCGGCACGCGCTCTGCGCTCCCACAGGCGGGCTCGCCGGCTCGGGGTGAGCCACTCCCCTCCCCCTCGCCGCCGCTCTGCGCATGAGCCTTCCCAACAGACGAGGCCGGGAAGAGAGGCCAACTGCTGGCTGCGCAGGCGCGCGGTGAAAGCGTCGGGGCGGTTCGGTTTGAGGGAGGGCGAGTGAGGCGAGTTGCGCAAGCGCGGTTCGCCTCCGGAGGCGTTTCCTATCGCCGGTCATTGATCGGTGAGGAGCCCCGGTTTGGGCATCGTGGTGGGAGTTCTCATCTCACGGGTGGAGGGTTTGTTTTTATTCGTTACGGAAATGAACGTGTGAATGAACGCGAGGGGAAGGACTGGCACGCATCTCCTCAAGGTGGTGGGGAACGGCTGTCCGTACCACGCGCGCGAGGGCGGGAGCGACGGAGACATGCTTGCGCACGCGCATTTCGGCCATCGCGAGGGAAGAGAGCTGTCTGCGCATGAGCGCTTATTTGAATACATTTTTGTGCTTGCTCCGGAGTGGAGAGGGGTGTGGCTTCTTGCGCAGGTGCGACGGGGAGATTGATTGGCATTGCGCAGGCGCCGGCCTTTACCCATAGCACGTGTTGGATGGAGCGATTTTAAGAACCAGGGAAAAGGGTGTTGTCGGAATAAACCGCCTGAATCGAGAGACTCGCTACTTTTTTTTGTTGTTGTTGCTAAAACCAACTTTTAGGGTTGAAATGAGGGGTGGTCGTTGGTGCAAACTTTGGTTGTTTTCTTGCAGGCATTTCATGACCCAACTGAATAACATCATCAGTGCTACTAAGGAGTGAGGTTTGCTTTGGAATTATTTAAATTTCCTACAGCATGGCATTACTTTCCTGCAATATTTTATCTCTGGTCAGCTTTTCTCTCTACAGCAGGGAAAAATGATGTTGCAATCCCATTTTGGGACAGCTGAAGAAAACAG
This sequence comes from Ahaetulla prasina, assembly GCF_028640845.1. Classification (NCBI taxonomy): domain Eukaryota; kingdom Metazoa; phylum Chordata; class Lepidosauria; order Squamata; family Colubridae; genus Ahaetulla; species Ahaetulla prasina. Next base: position 3,230,977 of record NC_080550.1, read on the forward strand.
GTACTTGGATGTAATCCAGCTTCATATGAAGCCTGGACAGTATTACTCACTTTTACAAAATTACATTTCCCATAATTCTTCACTCCCTCCTTTTCAGAACCCTGGTGATGGAAAGCAGCATCCCTGGCCCATCATTGTGGAACAAAGCCAACTCTTCTTTGGAAACAAGTTTATTGATTGAAATCCAAATTCGGGATTAAACACACACAAAAAAATCTGGAGGAAAGGAGATTACATCGTTCCAAGTTAATATTTATTGAGCAAACCTTATAAAAATGATCCGCTCCGTTTACAGGAAAGAATAATATTTCTATACAAATTAGTTCTGAAAGATTGTTGTTTCCCCAATGTTTTTATTTCTAGAGACTACATTGACGGGTTCCTGCAGTTTTTTTAGGCAATATTTTCAAAAGTGGCCTTTCTCTCCCTTAGGCAGAGAGAGGAGGACTGGCCAAAGTCACCCAACTGGCTTTGTGTCTAAGGCAAGACCAAGATTTTTCGCTGCTCCTCATTCAGCACCTTAACCTTTCAAGTAAAACCGCTTCTAAGTGCCCAGCTAAGTATTAGCAAAACGGGTTATTATTCTTCTACTAACAAAGGCTTCCCCAAATTCATGAGAAGCATGCTTTGCCTGAAACAGAGGAATAATCTTACACCCAGTCATTTAAACTACATCCAAGTGTTGATACGAACTTCAGGCCAAAGCACGACATGCATGTCATTACAGGTGGGGGGGAAATGAACCAGATGTTTCAGGAACCTCTTAGATGCTGAAAGCAGGATATTTCAATGACGTACTCCAGAACAGTTTCAGAAATCTCAATTCAGCTGTAAAGGACATGTTGAATGTTACTGCAGCTGCCTGCTGCCTGCCTGCAATTTGGCAGTTCGAATCTCGCCAGGCTCAAAGTTGACTCAGCCTTCCATCCTTCTGAGGTGGGTAAAATGAGGAACCAGATTGTTGGGGAAAATATCCTGACTCTGTAAACTGCTTAGAGAGGGTGATGAAGCGGCATTTAAGTCTTAAGTGCTATTGTTAGGAAGGAAAGAAAGAAAGAAAATGAGGAAAAGGAAAGAAGGAAGCCGTGGTGGTGCAGTGGTTAGAAGGCAGTACTGCAGGCTACTTCTGCTGCCTGCCAGCTGCCTGCCATTTGGCAGTTTAAATCCCACCAGGCTAAAGGTTGACTCAGCCTTCCGTCCTTCCGAGGCGGGTAAAATGACCCAGATGGTTGGGGACAATATGCTCACTCTGTAAACTGCTTAGAGTGAGCTATAAAAGCACTGTGAAGCGATATATAAGTTTAAAGGCTATTGCTATCTCATTCTCACTTCTCCGTTTTGGTCAATTTTCCCAAAGTAGGATTTTAATACAGGAAGTGAGTTTTGATGGACAGGCTTTTATTGACACAATTCTATGTTCTAAGAAAAGGCGATCTACCTGCTCGGCTTTCCCTGAAGATCCCCAACATTCATCTTCCCGTTTGTAGATGCTTTCTTGATTTCTTCTCACAGACTTTGTTCCCTAACACTGAGGTTACTCCAAAAATGAGTAACATTTGCTTGCTACTCCAAGAAGCAAAGATGGACAGTGGAGGAAGTCCTGTAGCAAGTCAAGAAGGAATAGTTCTGAAGTTTCCAAAGCCAGTTCTCTGTACAGGTTGTCCTTGACTTACAACAGTGCATTAAGTAACCGTTCCAACATTCACATGGGGCTGAAAAAAAGTGACTCGCAACCAGTTCTCACACAACCATTGCAGCATCCTCATGATCAAAATCCAGGCACTTGGAGCGGGGCGGGGATATGTATTTAGAAAGGTTGCAGCATCTGAGGGTCACATGATCATCATTTGCAACCTTCCCAGCCAGCTTCTGACAAAAGTCAATTGGGGAAACTGGATTAGCTTAACCGCCGTGCGATTCACTTAAAGACTGTGGTGTTTCACTCAACCACCATAGAAGAAAGGACGTAAAATCAGGTGCAATTTCCGCTTAAGAACCGCCTCGTTTAGCGATGGAAGTTCCGCTTCCAATTGTGGTTGTAAGTTTATCGTGATAAGGACAGGCTTCGATCCAAGCGCAATCCTTCATCTCCCTCGATCCTCGTGGCGTTGCGGCTTGGCCTTTTTCTTTTTGTCGTGCGACCTGGGCCTCAAGACACAGACGCAGGCCGACACGCCGGCGATGGCTTTGGGGAGGTCGCTCCCTTCTTGCCATTGCTTTGTCGTTTTGTCGTAGACCTGAACGGCCCTGGAGAAGACCGTGTTCTCCCAACTGTAGCCGCCCAGGATGTAGATCTTGCCATCCCAGGTGGCCACGCCGGACTCGCTGTTGGCCTGGAGCAAAGGCGCCACTCTCGTCCACTGATTGCATTTGGGGCTGTAGGATTCCACTTCCAGGATGTCGAAGCGCGTCATGGTCTCCAGGTGGTCGTCGCTGCCCCCGATGGAATAAATTTCCTCCTGCAAAGTAGACATGCTGTGCCAGCCTCGGGCAGTGATCATGGGCCTCCTCTCCTCCCAGGTATCCATCCGATAATCGTAGCACAGCAGGTTTTTGCGATAGGGACCGATCTGGTAATCGTGGCCTCCCGAAATGTAGACGAGTTCCTCGTGGACGGCGCCCGCGTGGCCATAGGTGAACCTGCGGTGGAAGGGAAAATGAAACCAGACTTAAGCGGCCCTTCCTAGCAGGAGGAGAGAATGCTTTCAAAAGCCCGTTCGAGATTTAACTCTTTACTCTGTGGTGTTAACAGAGCACGCCTGGCTGCATTGAGTTACTCACACCCATGAATAAAGTCCTAAAAAGGCAGAGAGAATAAGCAGAGCAAAGAGTCAAAACACACCCATGCAAATATTGAAGAATAAAGGTTGGAGCTCATCTAAAAACTGGCATGGGATTTATTTATTTTGGGGATGTTTTTGCTCTTTCGTAACTCTGTTCATTTTTTTTTATAATTTTAGAATTGTACGCCAGTCAGAAATTGGTAGAAATTCACGCTTGCGTTATACAATTTTTATTAGTTTATAATATGGCATACAAAGAGAATAGAATAGTAAATAGTAGGGAAGGAAAAAAAATGGACAGCGGGGGAAAACAAGGGGGGGGAAAAAAGACATTGACTTCCGACTCCCTTTGGATCAGTAGAATAAGGCATTAACCTCAACTTTTTACTTTTATATAATAGTATAAGCTAGTCATTTCTGTAACAACAAATCTATCTAATTGGTAAAAACTCAAAATCAAAGTTTCATTTTTCCCCCCCACCTCAAGCACAAAATCTAGAAGCGGGTTTCCAAATAGAAATAAAGGTATTTGTGGGGTTTTTTTCCTTCAATCAAAACATCAGAAACAGGTAGAAATTAAATAAACACACACACACAAGTCTATTCAGCTAGGAATTGGATTTCACTCAACATATTGCCAAGTCCAATGGTTGCCCTCTTAGATTGCAAGACTTTATTTTTATTTATTGATATCCCGCCTTTATTTATCTCGCCTTTAATATATTTACGAATAACTCAAGGCAGCAAAACATATCTAGCACACTTTCTCCTCCTATTTTCAACAGCCGCGACCCACTGAGATGGGTTGGGCTGAGAGAGAGAAGGGGTGAGGGCTGGCTTAAGGTCAGCCAGCTGGCTTTCATGGCTAAAATGTTGTACCTTGATGAAGGTATCTTTTCTTTTGTGTACACTGAGAGCATACGCAACAAGACAAATTCCTTGTGTGTCCAATCACACTCGGCCAATAAATTCTATTCTATTCTTCTATTATAAAATGGGGCTTGGGATTTTTGAATGTTGCCTTCCGGTAGCTCTCTGGATTGGAGAACACAGAAAAATCCTTCCCTTATTCAGTGTGCAACTCCGTTCAATCTGAACTATGTGCCTCACACTGAATTATTTTGGACCCCCTGGGCGCAACCTTTGGTTGCCCAAGTGCCTCTGGTGATATATCAGTCGTGATATATAGGCAAGCAACTGGTAATCTTAAGAGCTGGCGGCAACCCCTGACCTAATTTCAAGACTGTTTTGCAAGAAAATACCTGTGTATTGCTTCATGTTAGTGCCTCAGGGAAGGAGGGAGGGAGGGAGGGCTGGCTGGGACAGAGAATTAAAAATTCTCTATCCCAGAAAGAGGGAAAAAAAAGAAGGAAAAAGAAAAAGAGAACAGAAAGGAAAAAAACCCAGTGTGTGTAGGATTGGGGTTTCCGATGCTACCAGGTTTCCCCTGATCTTCTCTCCAGCAGCCTCCTTAATCTGGTGCTTTCCAGATGAGTCACAATTATAGTCACCTGAATTAACAAGAGTTGGGAGGGACCTTGGAGGTCTTCTAGTCCAACCCTCTGCTCAAGTAGGGATCCCAGTGCCATGCCGGATAAGCGGCTGATACTTTTCTGAACGTCTATCACTTCTTTATAATACGGTGACCAAAACTGGATGCAGCATTCCAAGTGTGGTCTTACTAAGACTTTATAAAACAGTGCTAATACTTCACGTGATCTTGATTCTCTCCCTCTGTAAATGCAACCTCGCATCGCATTGTCTTTTTTCGCTGTTGCTGCTGCACGCTGTTGGCTTGCATTTATGTGACTGTCCACTAGAATCTCCAAGAGCCTTCTCATTGCTATCGAGCCAGGTTTCATCTCATCTAAATTTAGATTAGATGTCACCCAATCTAAATTTACGTTTCACGTAAACCAGCTATGCACACTCTTTCTTTGCAGATCCAACATTTGCAGAGGTCATTGGGAGAAAATGCAAGTCTGAATTGGGCAGACAAGCTTTGGGGCCCACAACTCCAAGCCAAGCGGCAACTCCAGAACGGAAGGTCATATCTGTCCCTCTTGATAAAGACAGTTGTGTTCCTTGATTGCTCTAACCGCACGCACACCCTTGCCAGCCCCAAGAGAACTGACCAGATCACCTCGTCTTGCAAAAAGTCTTAGCTTTTGACCGTAATGGCCCCCAGAATTATAGTCAGAAGTCATAAACTGAGGCGTCATGACTGGCTTCGAAGTTACGATAGTTTTTGTGATCGTTTTAAAATCCATTTTCCCTAATGGGTGTTTTTTGCTAGAATTGCCAGAAAATACCAAAAAAAACCATTGCAAATGGCTATCACTGCAAAAGGCAAGTAGTTGCAAACTGCCCAGTATGTGATTATACGAGTATGAGGGACCCATGTGTGTGTGTCTGTCTGTCTGTCTGTCTGTCATATTTCCGAAAATGGGTTGTAAGTAACTCTGGATAGGTCCATCGTAACTTTGAACAGTTCTTAAGTGACCAGTTGTAAGTCGAGGACTGCTGTCTAGTTTTTCTCCTTCCGAGTGACAGTTTCAAACTTAGACCATTTGTGACCGAGTCAATTTGTAGGTGAGATGGGCACCACAGGAAAGAAGGAAGGTGGAAGGAAGAGAAAGGAAGAGAAAGAAAGAGAGAGAGAGAGAGAGAGAGAGAAAGAAAGAAAGAAACAGAAAGAAAGAGAAAATACCAAAGGAAGGAAGGAAACAGGAAGGAAGAAAGAAAGAAAATTCAGAAGGAAGGAAAGGAAGAAGGAAAGAAAGAAAAGGGAAGAGAGAGAAGAGAAAGAAAATTCAGAAGGAAGGAAAGGAAGAAGGAAAGAAAGAAAAGGGAAGAGAGAGAAGAGAAAGAAAATACAGAAGGAAGGAAGGAAAGGAAGAAAGAAAGAAAAAAAAGAAAAAAAAAGATTTATCATCATCTGCTCCGTTTCACCTGGGCAAGCCGGCAACATAGGACCAGGTGTCTTTCTCGGGGCTGTAGGTCTCAACGGATGACAGCGCTCCATTTTCATTCCTGCCACCCACAGCCACCAGCATGTCTCTGATGGCCCCGAGATAAAAGTCCACTCGCTGTTGCCTCATCGAGGCGAGCTGAGAACGGGAGAGAAAAGAAAAGAAAAAAAACGTGCCAAGGGTCATCCGTCAGAGAAACCGACAATTAAAAACAGTATATTTGTCACAACTTAAAAGCCGGGGCGGAGGACTGGCAAAAAGCAAATGCAAACTATGAGACCTTTTGCCTGGGTCCTGTTTATTTTTATATATCTATATCAAGTTTATATTTGCTGATAAATAAAGGGAGACTAGATCTATTTCGAGCTATTTAGCTCTCATCAGCTAGCCATACCGTTACTTGGATTCGAACTTGGGCTGCCTGCATATTAGGCAATTGTATTAACCTCTGAGCCACAAGTTCTCTTCTGTTTATCAGCTTGAGCCAGGGGAGAGATTCTTTTTCTGTTGAAGCCCCTGGTCTATCCCAATATGGGAGGGAGCATACTGCTTCCCTTTCGTCTTTCAGCTCCAATCCAGGAATCCTCAGGCAGTCACATTCACGACAAACCATTTTATACCCAATTTATATTTGCTGATAAATAAAAGGAGACTAGTATCGATCTATTTCGAGCCATTTAGTTCTCATCAGCTACTGCTTGGGCCGTGATAGGTTGCTGCAACCAGGTATTTTGTGCTTTGTTTTTGTGTTTTAAAGGAGACCGTTTCAGAAAGACCGTTTCCCCAGCTCCACAGAAACCATATGGATAGACCAGAGGTCAGCAACCTGTGGCTCTGGAGCCGCATGCGGCTCTTTCATCCCTCTGCTGTGGCTTCCTGTTTGCTGGTCGGCTCCACAATTGATAGGGCTTTCGGTTAGGACAGGTAGAGGAAAAAGGACGCCACGCTAGGGGGAGACTCTATGGTGGGAGGGAACCAGACTTCCGGTCAGCATAGGAAAAAGGATGCCATGCTAGGAGGAGACTCTATGGTGTGGGAACCGGACTTCCGGTCGGCTCCAGAATTGAACGGGAGGCTTCCGGTTAGGACTTTTGTAGTTCTTTGAGTGTTTAAGGTTGCCGACCCCTGGGATAGACAAACCAGAAACGCAGCAGAAACGAGGCATATATTTATCACTCTTCTTTGGAAACATTAAAATCTCTCCTTAACTTGGGTTTTCCCAGAATTCCAAGAGTTGTAGCCCAGGGCATTCTGGGAGCCCAACCTCACAGTTAGGAGAGAACACCGATTTTCATTATTTGGGGTGGCAGAAATCTTGTCCCCTTTACAGACAGTCTTCGACTTGCAACCATCCGTTTAGTGACCGTTAAACAGTTCCAGCGGCTCTGGGGAAAAGTGGCGTGGCTGTTTTTCACACGACCGTTGCAGCGTCCCCGTAGTCACGTGATCAGAATTCAAACACTTGGCAACCAAACTCGTATTTATGACGGTCGCAGTGTCCTTGGGTCACATAATCCCCTTTGGCGGCCCTCTGATAAACCAAAGTCAATGGGGAATTTATGTAACAACCGGGCTACTAACTTAACAACCGTGGCAAGAAAGGTGGTAATTGGGGTGAAACTCACTCAACTTCCTTAGCCGTGGAAATTTTGGTCTCACTTGTGGTCATAAGTCGAGGACTTTCTGTATCTCCAAACACATGGAAAGGAAAAAAAAAATATCTACCAGAGCTTTGAGCCTCACCTTTATCCACTGTTTATACCGAGGATCATACCTATAGAGAAGATTCGAGGCCGCATCCCCACCGTTGTCGCGGGAAAAGCTGCCACCGGCAAGGAAGATAAAGCCTCCAAGAACCGCAACACAGTGGTGGCTCCGTCTGGCGGGCAGCGGCGTCTCCTTCACCCATTGTCCCGTTCTGGGATCCAGGAAGCAGGTATCGTCACTCAGCTCCAAGCAATGCTCGGACACTTCTCCTCCGACAAAGAGGAGCTTCTCTTCCTGGGTCCGGAGAACCGTCCTGTTGTTCTGCAGGACAGGCTGAGCGGCCACCTGATTGTGGTAGTTGACCGCCTCTTCGATAAAGTCTTCGCAGCGGGTTTCTTTGGGAAGGAGGGAGCAGACGGCCGGCTTGACCCGGTGCAAGAGGTCGCTCTTTGAGATCAGAGGGAAATGGATGTTCTCCAAGACTCTGTAGGCCTCCGTCTCCCGCTCGGGGTGCTGCATCAGCCACCGCAGGGCCGCCTGCAGCAAGTCGTGTTCACACTCCTCTTGCACGCCCGTACTGCCCAGGTAGTGGCAGAGTTTCTCGACGGGAAGGTTTTGCAGGAAGTCCGGCGTGAGCGAGAGGGTGCCGAAGTTCTTCATGACGAACGTGTCGATGAAGGCGTCCAGGCGCTTGAGGTTGAAGATGGAAGCCAGTTCCTGGAGGTACAAGTAGTTCTCTTCGTCGACCTCGTTTTCCAAGTACTCGCAACAGAAGTCCACCACCTTCCAGATTTGCAGCAGGTGAGCCGTTTCCAGGATGGAATCGATATTTCCGCTGTTGAGAAACAGGTCGCAGCCGTAGAGGAAGTCCAGGATGGCTTTGAGGCCAAGGCAAGTGGCGCCGAAGAGCTCCACTTCTTTCTGATAAGCTTCTCGCATGCCGATCGTGAACATGGTATGGAAATAGTCACTGCAGACGGCTAGAATGTTCCGGTGAGCGGGGACTTTCTGCTCCTCCACCACTAAAACCACATCGCAGAAGAGGTTGCGACGTCTCTGTTCGTTCAGGCTCTGGAGAACGAGGCTGGGGTGGTCAGCACATTTGAACACCTGAAAGGAGGATAGATTGGATCAAGAAATATGCCCTGCAAATTAGGGGTGAGTCATATTTGCAGCTCATAAGTGTTGTGACCAAGGCCCAAGTAGTGATCACTAAACACAATTCAGTCCTCAACAAACTTATTTTATTAAAACAGCTGAGAATTAATTCGTTCTCAGCTTCATTCAAAACAAAATTCTTAATAACCAGTCTGACAGCCTTATCACCAACCATTGATATCTTTGACAACCTGCCAAAGGCTTTTCTTGGTAAAACCCCCACAAAGTTCAAAAGACACTGACAAAAAGCATGGAAATCACCGTTGCTTTTCTACAAAGAACCCAACTGCTCGTTGCTGCTCTTTTAAGCCTTATGGGAGTGGCCAATCATCTTCTGATGGAAACTAATCAAGGAGAATTAAGGAGAATTTTCCTGACAGTGAGGACAAATAACCAGTGAAACAACTTGCCTCCAGAAGTTGTGGGTGCTCTCAACACCAGAGGTTTTAAAGAGGACAACCACTTGTCTGAAATAGTAGAGGTCTCCTGCTTGAGCAGAGGGTTGGAGTAGAAGACCTCCAAGGTCCTTTCCAACTCTGATATTCTAATATCCAGATATTCAAAGACAGAAGTGTGAGACAGCCACTCGGAGAAAAGAAAGCAAAGTGCTCAGGTATCTGGCTTGAGTAAAGAACCAAGTAAAGAACTTGGGCTGGGAAGTGGCTCACCAGGCTAATGCAGCCTGTTATTAACACACAGCTGCCTGCAATTACAATGACTGCAGGCTCGAGTCCCACCAGGCCCAAGGCTCAGCCTTCCATCCTTTATAAGGTAGTTAAAATGAGGACCCAGACTGTTGGGGGCAATAAGTTGACTTTGTATATAAATATACAAATAGAATGAGACTATTGCCTTACACAGTGTAAGCCGCCCTGAGTCTTCGGAGAAGGGCGGGATATAAATTCAAATTAAAAAAAAAACCCACCACATTCATTAGGTGAACCACGGGTGACCAAGCAAATCCAGCTTTCTCAATAGGTTTTTGGGCCACAAAGAATGAAATTCAAGACTTCCAACCTTGCTTAGGAGCGTTAAAACTAGAGGAATGCCTCACACCTTGAAAATGTTATATTAGTTTATCAGAATATAGAATGCAAAGAAAATAAAAATCATGGGAAACTAAGGAAAGGGAAAAAGAAAAAGGATTTTTTAAAAAGGTGGACTTCCAACTCTTTTTGGCCCAGTAGAAGATAATAACACTATATCCTCAACTTAATTTTTACACAATAATCTATACTAGCTTTTTACTTTTACATAATATATACTTGTGTATGTATGTATGTATTGTGTAAAAGTAAAAAGCTAGTACATATTGTGTAAAAGTTTCTAAAAAAATAAACAGAATAAATATTCTGTTCATCAAATACCTGTACAATTAGCACAGGGGCCCCCCAAGGCTGTGTGCTCTCCCCACTTCTCTTCTCTCTGTATACCAATGACTGCATCTCCAACGATCCATCTGTTAAGCTACTGAAGTTCGCAGATGACACAACAGTGATCGGTCTCATTCAAGACAATGACGAATCCGCATATAGACGAGAGGACTAGCCTTGTGGTGCAACCAAAACAATCTGGAACTGAACACACTCAAAACCGTAGAAATGGTGGTAGACTTTAGGAGAAACCCTTCCATACTTCCACCTCTCACAATACTTGACAACACAGTATCAACAGTAGAAACCTTCAAATTTCTGGGTTCTATCATATCGCAAGATCTCAAATGGACAGCTAACATCAAAAACATCATCAAAAAAGGACAACAAAGAATGTTCTTCTGCGCCAATTCAGTAAGCTCAAACTGCCCAAGGAGCTGCTGATTCAGTTCTACAGAGGAATTAGTGAGTCTGTCATTTGCACCTCTGTAACTGTCTGGTTCGGTTCTGCAACCCAACAAGAAAAACACAGACTTCAGAGGATAATTAGAACTGCAGAAAAAATAATGGCTACCAACCTGCCTTCCATTGAGGACCTGTATACTGCACGAATCAAGAAGAGGGCCGTGAAAATATTTACAGATCCCTCACATCCAGGACATAAACTGTTTCAACTCCTACCCTCAAAACGACGCTATAGAGCCCTGCACAATAGAACAACTAGACACAAGAACAGTTTTTTCCCGAAGGCCATCACTCTGCTAAACAAATAATTCCCTCAACACTGTCAAACTATTTACTAAATCTGCACTACTATTAATCTTCTCATAGTTCCCATCACCAATCTCTTTCCACTTATGACTGTATGACTGTAACTTTGTTGCTGGCAATCGTTATGATTTATATTAATATATTGATCATCAATTGTGTTGTAAATGTTGTACCATGATGAAGGTATCTTTTCTTTTATGTACACTGAGAGCATATGCACCAAGACAAATTCCTTGTGTGTCCAATCACACTTGGCCAATAAAAATTCTATTCTATTCTATTCTATTCTATTCTATTCTATTCTATTCTATTCTATTCTATAAGTAGTATATCACAGAAATGAGTACACCCCCTCACATTTTGTAAATATTTAAGTATATCTTTTCATGTGACAGCACTGAAGAAATGACGCTTGGCTACAATGTGCTGAGTCTACAGCTTGTATAACAGTGTAAATGTGCTGTCCCCTCAAAATAATGCAACGCACGGCCATTAATGTCTAAACTGGTGGCAACTTTTTAAATCAATTTACTTTTTAATATATATATAATCTTTTTACTTTAAAAAAAACTTTTACACAACCATATGTACTAGCCTTTTACTTTTACTATAAAACTATATAGAGAGAGTGTTTACTTTAAAAGAAAACTTTTACACAATGATACATACTAGCCATAAAAACTATATGACTGCATTACCACCCAGGGCAAAGCAGCACAGCAAAGTCCAGGAAGGGGCAGAAAGTGAGACTGATTAAGGGAATAAAAACCCTTAAATGCCATGACCTTCCCCAACCTGGTGCTCTCAAAACACCGAGATGGCGGAAAGGAAATAAAAGCAACCAGACCTTTGAAGATTGGCTGATCTTGGGTGGTCTTGAAAATCTGACTTGCCTTGGGCTCTCCATCAAGGCAGCGTCTTGCGAATCTGGGAAGGGTTGAAAAAACAAAATCAGAGAATGCAGAGACCCCAAAGTCTTGGCTAAAAGAAACAAGCAAGTTTTAGACATTGGCCCGTGAGCATCAGCCAGTGGAGCTTCTTGTGGTTTTACTTCTGAGTAGTTCCACAGAGAATCGCCCTGCAAGCCTTGTTTTGTACAGGGGGAGAATGTCTACTCAACCAAGGGTTTTATTCTCTCCGTCCAAGGGTTATCTTAAATCTGAACCCAAAAGGGTTAAGAAATTTGGTTGCTGGTAGACAGAGAAGAAGAAAAAAATGCAAAAACATTTTTTCCCCCCATTTGAAAGTGTTTCTTGGACGCTGGAGGGAAATCAAGAAATGATGAGGAATGGCGACTTGCTAGGAGCACATGATTTAAGCATGCTTTGCTAAACAAGCTAGTGTACCATGGTGTGTGTTCATGTGTGCGTTTGTTGTGTGTTTGTTGTCTTGTCTTTGAGACAGTGCAGACTCTCAACAACTGCCTGGACCCAGCCGCTGTGCTTTTCTTGGCAAGAGTTCCGCCCGGTATATGCCATTGCCTTCTTCCTAGGGCCAAGACAGAGTGACTGGCCCGAGATCGCCCAGAAAGCTTTGTGCCTAAGGCAGGACTAGAACTCCCAATCTCCCACTTTCTAGCCCTGGTGCCTTCACCGATGCAGGAAACAGCCTCTCTGCCATGCGAGAATCCATAAACCATGGTTTGCAGACTGCGGCAAGCAAACCATAGTTTGGTCTCCGCCAGGAGGTCCAAAAGCGGGGTCTGGACCTCCAGCCTCTGCTGCCTGGGTGCTGGCGCCCCCTCCCAGGAAAAGCCCCCCCCCCAATAAGCCCCTGCTGGGACAAGCCAAGGAGGAACCTGCGGCGAAGAAGAGCCGGCAATGAGGACCGCGGGAGTTTCCCATCATGCCTCAGCGCCAGCATCCCTGGACTTCGCCGCCAGCCGGAGATGCTGCTGCTCCTGCCGCTGCCGCTATTCTTACCGCTCTCCCCGCGGGCTACCCTGGTTCCCCTCCGCTCCTTCTGCAGCCGAGGCTCTCAACCAGGAACTGGCAGGCCGGAGTAGCAGCTGAGATAGCCAATGAGAGCAAAAAAGGGGGCCTGGCTGGCTAGCGAGGGAGGTGGGACTTGTCCGGGCTTCGCTGCGGTGCAAAGGAGAAACAGCGAGAGTTGGAATTTTTTTTTTTTTGCAAGGGTTTGAGTGGCAGGAGCTTCCCGTGCGCCCCTTCCTCGCTATTAGCATTCCTCTCAGGCGCCTGGGAAGGGGAAGACGCCCCCCACTCCTCCAAGGACCGCCTCTGCTTGCTGCTCTGACAAAGAAATGTGGGGGGGGGGAGACGAGAAAAACTCGCTTCTGGGGTCTGGAGAAGTTTCTCCCCCCCTCGGATGTTGTTCCTCTGTTGCAACTAAATTTCACGTTCTGTAAAACACGAGACTTGCCACTTTTATGTTTTGGATGCTCCATAGTTAGTCTCAGCCTCGATTAGAAGTTAAATCAAACAAGGCACAGTTTTGGGTTTGTTTTACACGTCGGACCCGCCCAGCTCAGAACTCAGGACAGTCAAATGGATGGATGGATTTGACATCAATTGGACCAAGCGCCTCCTTGGTTAGGACAGCCAGGGTTATACCGAGGTTGTGAACTACTTACAAGACCCAGGTTTAAAAAGGGAGGGGGAAAATCCTGTGACAAATGAAACGACAAACATTTCTATTTTCTTGCTGGGAAAACTGCATGGTTGTATCAGTTTTGTTTTGTTTATTTTTTAAAGGGCTCCTGGACTTTTAGGCCTGCTGCTGTCTGAATCCTCCAGCCCCTCAAACTTTCTGCAAAATTTAAAGACAGCAATACCGTATTTTCCAAACGCCAGACAGAGACAGGATCTGTTCCCCAATCTTTGTGACAACCCAAGTAATCATCATTGACTTTTTAATTTATTAAACCACAGCCACGGGGTGTTTGAGGATTTCTATCCTCCAGCCTCCATTTGCTTTTGTTACTTTTAACACACCCAAAAACCTATTTTTTCCCAGGCCAGCAGAGGGAGATAATTGCACCTGAAATAGATCTGAAATTCAATTTCCACATTCAAAGGATAACTGCCCCAGGGGGAGTGTCTAATTCAAGCGATAACTGAAGTCTGCCCTAGTTCTTAGATGGAGGTTTGCAAGGATGAGTGTCTGGGGAAAAGAAATGAAAGAAAAAATCTGTATGAATTGTACAGCCAAGTGTTTCTTCTGAAACCAAAAGACTTGACTTCTCATTGTCACACCCAATCTCATAGGATTTCCAAAGATTTGGTCATTTTGGAATCATATTTATTTATTTTTCTGTTGTCATTTGCAGTGTTGTCTTAAGTGATTGCTTGGAAGTACACAAGGAAAACATTCCAAAGACTTTGGATTCCCACGGCTTGCTAAAGTGTATCCGGTGGTGGGATTCAGCCAGTTCGCACCACTTCGGGAGAACCGGTTGTTAACTTTTTTTGTGTGTGTGTTTACATTTATATCCCGCCCTTCTCCGAAGACTCAGGGCGGCTTACAGTGTATAAAGCAATAGTCTCATTCTATTTGTATATTTTTACAAAGTCAACTTATTGCCCCCCCAACAATCTGGGTCCTCATTTTACCTACCTTATAAAGGATGGAAGGCTGAGTCAACCTTGGGCCGGGCTTGAACCTGCAGTAATTGCAGGCTACTGTGTTCTAATAACAGGCTCTAACAGCCTGAGCTATTCCGGCCCTTTCTGAGCAGTTTGATGAACTGGTTGTTGGAAGAAATCATTAAGGCAGAGAACCGGTTGTTAAATTACTTGAATCCCACCACTGAATGTATCACACTCCTTGATTTAATCTTTCATCAAACCCAACTGTTTTTGTCAAAACCCTAAGGTGCTTTTTTTCAAGAGGCAATTGGATTTTCTGGTTTTTCTTTGAAGAGGTCTCGCTTCTCATCCAAGAAGCTTCTTCAGCTCTGGCTGGATGGTGGGGAATGGAAGGGGAACGTCTTCAAAGAAAACGGACAACCATGATCTGGAGGACTGAGGACTGAGAATCTACATAGACATTTGTCAAAACCCTGTTTCCAGGCAGGAATGGAAATTTCTATAATGAGCACAGAAACAGCAGAAATACAAATCTTGCTTTGTATGTGCTCGAATTAGACATTTTAATGGTGTTTTTTTTACTGTTTTAATGCTTTTATAGGCCGATTGAGAAGCAATATATCCAGGGGACCTAGGGCCTCCTCCTCAGTAGGGAAATTTGTATTTATTTACTTACATATTTATTTTTACAAATTTGTAAATTTGTACCCTATGACCATCATTTGTGTGGTAAATGTTGTACCTTGAAGGTATCTTTTCTTTTATATACACTGAGAGCATATGCACCAAGACAAATTCGTTGTGTGTCCAATCACACTTGGCCAATAAAGAATTCTATTCTATTCTATTCTATTCTATTCTATTCTATTCTATTCTATTCTATTCTATTATGTCCACTGAGAGCATATGCACCAAGACAAATACCTTGTGTGTCCAATCACACTTGGCCAATAAATAATTCTATTCTATTCTAAAAATCCGGGGCCAGGCAAATGATTTAACAGTAATTGTTAAGGAGTTAAAGCCTTACTGCTTCATAATTAATTTGAAAAAAAAACCCAACCAACTTTAAGATTACAGGCTTAAAGCCAATCCGGTTTGTAACAAAGTGGAGTTTGGGCTAAAAAAAACTTTTCTCTGCAGATTTCCGGGTCTTTCTGCTGCCACCTAGTGGCCGCCCAGAGTTTGAAGCTCGGATCCCGCTGCCCTAATCCGGTTGCTAAACTCCCCTCCCTTCCTACTTAAAAGCCCTTCTCTCGGCTCGGGTTGCGAACGGGATGGGGGGCGGTTGCTATAGCAACCCCTGCGCTGCATCCAAAGGGCGGGCGGGCAGGCAGACAGGCAATCCAGCCCCTCCTTTCCTCCCCCTTAACAGATCCATTCCTCCACATCATCTTGTATAGGTAGCTCTCTAAGCTGGCTCTCACCCACCCACGGTTACCCACCCACTCGGGCTCGCAGACACTCCCTCCTTCTCTCTCTCTCTCTCACACACACACACACGCACACCAAGCTATACAAATTCCAGAGGAAGAACAGAAGTGAATTGCATCCTCGGTCCCACCGCCTATATAGGGATTGTCTCCTTTTGCAGGGGAGGGAAGGAAGAACCGCGAGGGGGCGGGTAGAAAGACCCCTGGGCTGGAAAGAAGGGGCGTCAGAGGACGCGGGTGTAGGGAGGGGAGGAGACGGCCCAGCAAACCCTGCTCTTCCTCTTCCTCCTCCTCCTCCTCCTCCTCCTCGGATCAGGGACCAATAAAGCCGCTGCTAGAGCAGGGCATCCGGCAGAGAAAGGGTTAAGCCGGATCCGCTCGGACCGATCCCTTCCCCGGCGAGGCTGCGGGACCGACTGCAGCAAGCAGAAGGACTCGTCGGCCGCCTCCCCCGCAGCCCCAGCTTCAGCCTCCGCTCAGTCCTTCGGATGCTTTCCAAGCCTGCTCTCTTAATAAGGGCACGAGCCGGAGGTCCCTTTCGCTGTTCTCTCGCTCTCCTTTTTCGGCCGCCTCTCTCGCAGCCGCCTTGTCTGGAATTCCGGGAGTGCCTCTTAAAAAGAGCGGCGATGGCCACCAAGATCGACAAAGAAGCTTGCCGAAGGGCCTACAACCTGGTGAGGGATGACAGCACGGGAGTGAACTGGTAAGGAGCCCAGCCGAAGATGGGTCGCTGCTCACCGGGTGAACGGGTGGGGTGTGTGAAGCGAAAGGGACGGAGAGCAGGGAAGAGGATATTCTCATTCAGGGTCTTTCAACGGGATCCGCTTTGCTTTTGTGGAAAGGGGGTGGGGCGGGTTCAAGGATGCCTGCCTTCCCAGGTTAGCAGAAAGGGGAGGATAATGGGCATTGGAACCCATGATGCTTGTCTTCCCAAGTTAGCACAAAGGGGGGGGGGAGGATAATGGGCATTGGAACCCATTGTACTTGTCTTGCCAAGCTAGCACAAAGGGAGGATGATGGGCATTGGAACCCATGATGCCTGTCTTTTCACAGGCTAGCAGTAGGGGGAGGATGATGGGCATTGGAACCCATGACGCCTGCCTTCCTGCTGCTGCTGCTGTTATCCATTCAGTCATGTCCGACTCTTGGTCCTTCAAAGGGCCAGGTCTTTCTTTTCTTTGAGTGCCTGCCTTTCCAGGCTGGCACAACGGGGGAGGATGATGGGCCTTGGAGCCCATTGGAAGCCACGCCTATCTTCCCAAGCTAACCCAAAAGGGGATGATGGGCCTTGGAACCCATTGTGAGGTCCTCATTAGGGGTGGGTGGGGTTAGTAAGGTTTCTTCTATGTTGGCTAAGCTGGCAGCTGGCTCTCCTCTCTTGCTTGAAGGCCAAACCGTTAAGAGTTGCAAGGAAGGACTTCACCTTATCATTAAGAGTTCTTGCAAAAAACGCATTTGGTTATGACATCACCTCCCTTTGGGAGCCACCAGGCTCCTTCTTCTAAGCTTCTGGGGCAGGTGGGAACTGGGCCATCTCACTGCAAAAACCTGGGTGGGTCTGGCTGGGGGGGGAGGGTACAAGGCTTCTGAATTCTTAGCGGCGAACCATCTGAATAATTTTTCTTCTTCTTCTTCTCCTTCTTCTTCTTCTTCTTCTCCTCGTCCTCCTCCTCCTCCTCCTCCTCCTCTTCTTCTCCTTCTCCTCCCTCCTCCTCCTCTTCTTCTTCCTCCTGCCTCCTCCTCCTCCTCCTCCTCCTCCTCCTCTTCTTCTCCTTCTCCTCCCTCCTCCTCCTCCTCCTCTTCTTCTCCTTCTCCTCCCTCCTCCTCTGCTTCTTCCTCCTCCTCCTCCTCCTCTTCTTCTTTGCCTCCTCCTCCTCTTCTTCTCCTTCTCCTCCTTCTCCTCCCTCCTCCTCCTTCCTCCTCCTCCTCCTCCTCTTCTCCTTCCTCCTCCTCCCTCCTCCTCCTTCCTCCTCCTCCTCTTCTTCTCCTTCTCCTCCTTCTCCTCCCTCCTCCTCCTCTGCTGCTTCTACTCCTCCTCCTCCTCCATCATCTTCTTTCTCCTTCTCTTTCTCCCTCTCCTCCTCCTTCCTTCTTTTCTTTCTTCTTTTCCTTCCCCCTTTCCCAAAAGGGTGACATTTAAGTATGAAGGCTCCACCATCATCCCAGGACACAACGGGGTGGATTACGAAGAATTTATACGACAGTGTACAGGTGAGTTTCTTTTCTGCTCCTCTCCACCAACCCACGTTCCTCATGTTGCCAAGGGGAAGGGAGGAAAGGCCAAACAGCTCGAAATGTGCTTCTTTTTTAAAAAAAAATGCTCCCCAAGCCTCCTTCCTCCAAAAAAAAAAAAACCCTTTGAAAAGCCCTGAACTGTAATGATGTCATCCATCTCACAGGCCTTTTGTTGGGCGATTCTCAGCCCTCCCATCCAGGAAAGACTGCAGATGGTTCAGGAGTGCTTCCAATCCTTTCAACCAGAGCCCAAATTCTAGCCAGTTGTCCAGGAATTCTTTCTCTTGCTCGATCTGTCCACGGCGACCTTCGAAATTGGTTTTAATTCACGCCCAA
This sequence comes from Ahaetulla prasina, assembly GCF_028640845.1. Classification (NCBI taxonomy): domain Eukaryota; kingdom Metazoa; phylum Chordata; class Lepidosauria; order Squamata; family Colubridae; genus Ahaetulla; species Ahaetulla prasina. The sequence continues at coordinate 3,249,290 of NC_080550.1, forward strand.
AGGCAGGCTTTTCTCTGTTAAGAAACATGCAAAGCCTGGTGTTGTATTATTTTGGCTGGAAGAGGATGCGGTAACAGTAACAGTGAGTTGGAAGGGACCTTGGAGGTCATCTAGTCCAACCCCCTGCTCACGCAGGGAGACTAGGGATTTGAACCGCCGACCTGCTGACCTGCTGACCTTTCTGATTGACAAGTTCAGCGTCTTAGCCACTAAGCCACCCAGCCAGGCTATTTCGCTTTAGGCTGGCAGAAATCCTCTCTCTGTCTCTCAACACCCAGCATGTCTGAACAGGGCCGCGCAGCCAAAGGGCCAATGGAGGGCAGCCTACCGATGTTCTTGGGCGCAGACAGAAAAGACACATCAAGAAAACCAAGTCTTCACCAGCACAAAGTAGCATTCATCCACCTTCACCCAAGCAAAGGTCTGGGTTGACAAGTTTGTGACGTCACTTCCAAGTGACTGCAAACCTTGTAACCTGCATATGTACTTACTTACTTACTTACTTACTTACTTAACTTCTCTGATTTCTAGAGTGGCCCATTTTGGTGTGAAGAGAAAAAGAAAAAAGAAAAAAGAAAAAGAAAACCCAATCGTTTGGGAGAAATTGTGAAAGGGGTTGTCAGAGACATGGATAGAAATAGAAATACAGAAACAGAGTTGGAAGGGACCTTAGAGATCTTCTAGTCCAACCCCCTGCCTAGGCAGGAAATCCTACACCCCTTCAGACAAAAGGTTATCCAACCTCTTTGAAACTTTCAGTGTTGGAGCATTCACAACTTCTGGTGGCAAGTCGTTCCACTGGTTAGTTGTTCTAACTGTCAGGAAATTTCTCCTTAGACATAGAGCCTTGTGAATACCTTGTTTATGTGATTGTGGCCATCCTGTTGACTTTTTTTTTTTTTTTGATATCCCTTCCTCTGGACACCTCTGGGCCCAAAGTCTACAGCAGGGTTTCTTAGCCTTGGACACCTTAAGGTGTGTGGACTTCAACTCCCAGAATTCAACTCCCTGACAGCTAGAACAATTAATAAGTGGAACAACTTGCCTCCAGAAGTTGTGAATGCTCCAACACTGGAAATTTTTAAGAAGTTGTTGGATAACCCTTTGTCTGAAATGGTGTAGGCTTTCCTGCCTGGGCAGGGGGTTGGACTAGAAGATCTCCAAGGTCCCTTCCAACTCTGTTGTTGTTGTTGTTATTTTATTATTATTATTATTATTATTATAGCCAGCCATGAATTAAAGCAAAGAAGAAGTTGGGGGGAGGAACTGGTCAGGTCCTTTGGGAGAAATCATGAAAGGGGCTGTTAGAGAGGTGGATGTCATAAATGCATATGAATGGGTTGTTCTTTTTTTTCTTTTAAAAATAATAATAATTTCAAAGCCTCCACTCCCTCCTTTCTTTTCTTCCGTCCTGCTTTCTTTTGCTTTCAACTCACACAAGAAAGCTTGTAGCAGGAAACATCATGAAACGGTTCATGTCTTGGCTTTTCATCTTCTCTTCCTGCCGCCCTGGGTTTTCCTCTTTCATGTTTTACTTTTAAAGGGCCAGTCTGGGAAAAGGGGTGAAGTACGGATGGGGAGGGAGGGAGGGAGGGAGGGAGGGAAGAAGAGGAGTCCTCCTTATGGTAATGATTGTGGTTGAGGTTCTCGTTGTCAAGCCATTCCTCTCTGTCTGCAAATCATTTTTTTTCCCCTTTGCAAAGAAAAATAAAAAATAAATCAAATTCTTCGGGCTGCAGGACAGATGCCATCTTATTAGCTTTTTCCTTCTGCTGCTGCTCCTGCTGCTTCCAATTTCCGGTTTGCTTGGAATTCTGATTTAATTTTGCACAAAGGAAAGTTCCTTGTGGTTTTGTTTTGTTGTTTGGGGCCTCTCTCTGGCGATCCTAGTTGTTTTCCCGAACACACGCCATGTACATGCACACAAATCATGCCTGACGCGTCTCTTCATTTATGTACTTCCTTTTTTTTTTCTTCCAGCTTTTGTCTGAAATGGTGTAGGCTTTCCTGCCTGGGCAGGGGGTTGGACTAGAAGATCTCCAAGGTCCCTTCCAACTCTGTTGTTGTTGTTGTTATTTTATTATTATTATTATTATTATTATTATAGCCAGCCATGAATTAAAGCAAAGAAGAAGTTGGGGGGAGGAACTGGTCAGGTCCTTTGGGAGAAATCATGAAAGGGGCTGTTAGAGAGGTGGATGTCATAAATGCATATGAATGGGTTGTTCTTTTTTTTCTTTTAAAAATAATAATAATTTCAAAGCCTCCACTCCCTCCTTTCTTTTCTTCCGTCCTGCTTTCTTTTGCTTTCAACTCACACAAGAAAGCTTGTAGCAGGAAACATCATGAAACGGTTCATGTCTTGGCTTTTCATCTTCTCTTCCTGCCGCCCTGGGTTTTCCTCTTTCATGTTTTACTTTTAAAGGGCCAGTCTGGGAAAAGGGGTGAAGTACGGATGGGGAGGGAGGGAGGGAGGGAGGGAGGGAAGAAGAGGAGTCCTCCTTATGGTAATGATTGTGGTTGAGGTTCTCGTTGTCAAGCCATTCCTCTCTGTCTGCAAATCATTTTTTTTCCCCTTTGCAAAGAAAAATAAAAAATAAATCAAATTCTTCGGGCTGCAGGACAGATGCCATCTTATTAGCTTTTTCCTTCTGCTGCTGCTCCTGCTGCTTCCAATTTCCGGTTTGCTTGGAATTCTGATTTAATTTTGCACAAAGGAAAGTTCCTTGTGGTTTTGTTTTGTTGTTTGGGGCCTCTCTCTGGCGATCCTAGTTGTTTTCCCGAACACACGCCATGTACATGCACACAAATCATGCCTGACGCGTCTCTTCATTTATGTACTTCCTTTTTTTTTTCTTCCAGCTTTTGTCTGAAATTCTTTTGGGTTTGAGGATGTTCTAGAGCCGAGTTTCTCAACCTTGGCAATGTTAAGGTGGGTGGACTTCAACTCCTGGAATGCTGGCTAGGGAATTCAGGGAGTTGAAGTCCACACACCTTAACATGGTCAAGGTTGAAAAACCCTGCTGTAGACTTTGAGCCAGAGGTATTCAGAGGAAGGGGGTTAAAAGAAGTAAAAAAAATGCTGCCCATAACCATATAATCAAAACTCTGTTCCTTTTTTTAACCTGCATTGTGACTTAGCAGTGTGCAAAGCCCGAGATGTTCACAAGTCTAAAAACAAATAAGTAGCAGCAACAGCCAAAACCACCAA